>NW_022437131.1:949735-1031497 GCF_009761245.1 Sapajus apella
AAAAAAAAACCCAAAAAACAAAAAAAAACAAAAGAGAGAGAGAAAGAGAGAGAAAGAACTGTCTTTAGATTAAAAGAGATTTAAAACTCCAGAGAGTTAAATTGAGAAATTTTTAACAAGTAAAATTAAAACCATAATGAGATACCACCACACATACACCAGAAAAAGAAAATTTAAAAGATGGAAAACACCAAGTGTCAGTGAGGATATGGAAGCTGTGTAATCCTCACATCACTGGTGAAAACATAAATTCAACAACCACTTTGAAAAAGTGCTTGGCAGTATTGACTGAACTGATCATATACATACCCTACAACTCAGAAATTTCATTCTTAGGTCTGGGGAAGGTATGAAACCAAGAGAAAGAAAAATTAATGTTTATCCAAAGATACGTACAAGACATTCATAACGCTGTTATTCATGTCAAAATCTAGAAAAAATCCACATAGCATATATGTTTATTGTGAAATATCCACTTGATATAATAATATTCACCAATGATGATGAATGATCTACCACTATAGACAACAATAAGTGTAAATCTCACATACAGTCTGTTGATTGAATGAAAAAAGTTAGACAGAAAAGAGAACATGATGTATGATTCTCAGAATTTTTCTTCTAATTTCCCCGTACAGTTTGGGCTATATAAAAAAATAAACACCCCATTTCTTCTTATTTAAAGGTACTTAGTGTTCCTGTACATAATCTGCAGGTTAACTTCAGAGAAGCACAAATCCTCTGAGCCCTTGAAAAGTGAAGCACTACAGATATGAACACAGCTAATGCTGTTGAAATGGTTTGGCTGTGTCCCCATCTAAATCTCAAACTGAATTGTATCTCCTGGAATTCCCATGTGTTGTGGGAGGGACCCAGGGTGAGATAATTGAATCATGGGGGCCAGTCTTTCCTGTGCTATTCTTTCTTGTGAGAGTTAATGAGTCTCACAAGATCTGTTGGGCTTATCAGGGGTTTTCGCTTTTGCTTCTTCCTCATTTTCTCTTTCTTGTCACCACCACGTAAGAAGGGCATTTCACCTCCCGCCATGATTCTGAGGCCTCCCAGCCATGTGGAACTGTAAGTCCAATTAAACCTTTTTCTGTTCCCAGTTTCGAGTATGTCTTTATCGGTAACATGAAAATGAACTAATACAGTCAAGTGATACCAGTACAGTGGGGCATTGTTGAAAAGATACCCAGAAATTGGAAGCAACTTTGAAACTGGGTAACAGGTAGGGGTAGGGACAGTTTGGAAGGCTCAGAAGAAGGCAGGAAAATGTGGGAATGTTTGGAACCTCCTAGAAACTTGCTGAATGGCTTTGCCAAAAATGCTGATAACAATATGGACAATAAGATCCAGACTGAGGTGGTCTCAGTTGGAGATGAAGAACTTGTTGGGAACTGGAGTAAAGGTGCCTCTTGTTATGTTTTAGCAAAGAAACTGGCAGCATTTTGCCCCTGCCCTAGAAATTTGTGGAACTTTGAACTTGAGGAAGATGATTTAGGGGTACCTGGCAGAAGAAATTTCTAAGCAAAAAAGTATTCAACAGATGACTTGGGTTCTGTTAAAGGCATTCAGTTTTATAAGGGGAGCAGAACATAAGAGTTTGGAAAATTTGCTGCCTGACTATGCAATAGAGAAGAAAAACCCATTTTTCTGGGGAGGAATTCAAACTGGCTGCAGATATTTGCAAAAATAGCAAGGAGCCTAATGTTACTCCCCAAGACCATAGGGAAAATGTCTTCAGGCTATGTCAGAGACCTTCATGGCAGCTCCTCCCGTCGCAGGCCTGGAGGCCCAAGGTTTCATGGGCTGGGCCTAGGGTCCCCATTTTGTGTGTAGCCTAGGGACTTGGTGCCCTGTGTCCCAGCTGTGGCTGAAAGAGGCCAACATACAGCTCATGCTGTGGCTTCAGAGGGTGGAAGCCCCAAGCCTTGGCAGCTTCCACATGGTGTTGAGCTTGCAGGTACACAGAAGTCAAGAATTGAGGTTTGGGAACCTCCATCTAGATTTCAGAAGATGTATGGAAACTCCTGGATTCCCAGGTAAAAGTTTGCTGGAGGGGCAGGGCTCTCATGGAGAACTTCTGCTAGGGCAATGCAGAAGGAAAAGGTGGGGTTGGAGCCCCCACAGAGAGTCCCTACTGGGGCAGTGCCTAGTGGAGCTGTGAGAAGAGAGCCACCATCCTCTAGACCCCAGAATGGTAGAGTCACTGACAGTTTGCACCATACGCCTGGAAAAGCTGCAGACACTAAATGCCAGTCCATGAAAGGAGCCAGGAGGGAGGCTGTACCCTTCAAAGCCATAGGGGCAGAGCTGTCTGAGACTATGGGAACCCACCTCTTACGTCAGTGTGACCTGGATGTGAGACCTGGAGTCAAAGGACATCATTTTGGAGCCTTAAAATTTGACTGCCCTGCTGGATTTTGGACTTGCATGGGCCCTGTAATCCCTTTGTTTTGGTCAATTTCTCCCATTTGAAATGGCAGTGTTTACCCAATACCTCTATCCCCATTATATCTAGGAAGTAGCTAGCTTGCTTTTGATTTTATAGGGTCATAGGTGGAAGGGAATTGCCTTGTCTCAGATGAGATTTTGGACTGTGGACTTTTGGGTTAATGCTGAAGTGAGTTAAGACTTTTAGGGACTGTTGGGAAGGCATTATTGGTTTTGAAATGTGAGGATATGAGATTTGGAGGGGGTAGGAGTGGAATTATATGGTTTGGCCGTGTCTCCATCGAAATCTCAACTTGAATTTTATCTCCCTGAATTCCCACATGTTGTGGGAGGGATGGGGGTGGGGTTAATTGAATCATAGGGGCTGGTCTTTCCTGTGCTATTCTCCTGATAGTTAATGAGTCTCACGACATTTGATGGGATTATCAGGGGTTTCTGCTTTTGTTTCTTCCACATTTTCTTTTGCTGCTGCCATGTAAGAAGAATCTTTCACCTCTCACCATGATTCTGAGACCTCCCCAGCCACATGGAACTGTAAGTCCAATTAAACCTCTTTTTGTTCGTCGTTTTGGGTATGTCTTTATCAGGAGCATGAAAATGAATTAATACAGCTATGTATAATAGACATGCAGCTGGATATGAAGCAGGAGACATACTTGGCTATAGCACCAGACCTATCCCACTAACTCTAGGTGCCCTTGAGCAAGTCCCCACACTGCACCTATACTCACCTGGCAAAGAGGGACTGAGTAGCCCTGCCTCCAGAAAGATCTCAGGGACAGAGAGCAATGTGATTCCCATCTGGAAAACCACTCTGAGTTCCTAAAAGGGAAAAGAATTCATTCATCATGGGGGTTGAAGGAATTATCTACCTCAACAGCCAAGTTGTCAAGTACAAAGTAATTATGATGTTTAGTAATGTTTTTATTTTTAAAATTATTACTTTTTCTTAAATAAATACCATCTGGTACAACATAGAATGACTACAGAAGCATAGATAAAAGAGCTATGGTCTCAATGTTACACCAACCACCATGGGCTGACATAGTTCAATAAATGTCTGTTTCTTCTTCCTAAGTATACTGGTTAGGAGTGTGGGCTCTGGATATAGACTGGAGGCAAACCCTATTCTGCCATGTAAAAATCTTGTAACTTTGAATAGTTTTATTTCACCATAAAAACACTCAAACTCTTATCAGTAAAACCAGAATTATATAGTACTTAAAACAGAGGGCAAACCATGTTTTACATGTACCATGAAAATAAAAATAAAAATAAAAATTTAAAAAGTTCCTGTGTTCTGGTTTTTAAAAATATAAATGGCCAGGGATCACATTAATTTGAAAATTCTAAGGTAGATATATTGGGAAAAGAAAGCTTAATAGTCATACAACTGAATCCTACTTATCACCTCAGGTATTTTTTAAATTTTAATTTAACTGACTAATAATTGTATATATTATAGGGTTCACTGTAATGTTTTGATATCTGTTTACATTGTGGAAAGATTAAATCAAGCCAATTCAATAAATTAAATAAAGCTTAATAGTCTTATAAATGAGTCTTCTTTTTCTTTTTTCTTGTTTATTTATGATGCAGATACTCATTCTTTATTATAAAAATGGCATATTTTCCTCCAATCTGTTGGAGTCCTCTTCCTTTGTTTGTGGTATCTTTTGTTAAATTTGCTGTCAGATTTACCTATTTTTGTCTTATATGGCTTTTGATTTTACTTATTTTTAAAATTTTTATTTTTTAACTTTAATTTTAGGTTTAGGAATACATGTGAAGGTTTGTTATACAGGCAAATTGTGTGTCACAGGGGTTTGGTGTGCAGATTATTTTGCCACTCAGGTAATATGCATAATACCCAATAGGTATTTTTCAATCCTTACTCTCTTCTCTTCCTCTACCCTCAGGTGTGAATATTGAAATTAGACATCAAAGGATTCAAACTTTTCATAGACCTTGTTGCCATCCACAGCAGTGCTTTTCAAACGTGGATGAGTAACAGAAACAACAAAAGAAATTACTCAAAATGTAGACACCTCTCACCTCACCTCCCTGGTTTTGATTCTGCAGATCTAGGACAGGCCCAAGTATCTGCATTTTAGCAAGCAACCATGAAAATATCTGATGAAGTGGTCCATAGATCACACCTGTAAAAATCCTGACCTAAACAGCTCAGAATTGGGTATCATAAATTTAATGCCCACTATACAGAGTGCTGGGACATCTGCAGTTTCTCTGTTAAAATAATTAGCTGCAAGTGCATTGGTTCTTCCCCACCACATAAGACCACAGATTGCCACAAGGGATCACACTTAAATTCCAGAGTATTCCTGGGTGGTCTAGAGGTGTGAGGATTATTATCCTGTTGGATAGACAAAGCTGGCAGAAAGATATGACTTGCCTAAAGTGTCCCCATGATGTGATCTGGGTCTCTTTCCTCTTGCTCCAGTAACCTAAGAGGATTTCAAAGTCTCTGATGTTAAACTAGAAGGAGAGTTAAGAATATAGGAAAGCACATGGAATAGAGAAGAAAGGAGGATGAGAAAGCACATGAAATGCAGGGGATGTGGTGATGTCTGGCCTATTCCCACTCAGTTAACTGGAAGCTGTGCAATGATGCTTTTCTTCTTCCGCAACTCCATCCCAGAACCCCTCCCACACACAGCAGTGACACTGAAGCTCACACATAATGAAAATGTGAGCTTATTCCTGCTTGAGGTTACATTTTCAAGTATTCGCTCTAGTAGTCAGGCCATTATGTTAATGCCAGAGGCATCCCATTGACAGAATGGAGGAGACACGTTGGAATGGGGAATTACCATTTGCTGATAGTCTACTAGGTACCACACACTGTAGGTTGTTATTTTCAGGCTTTTTTTTCTTCAAGCCCTCAAAGTGATGTTCTGAGGCTGACATCAGAGCTTTCCTTTTACAGATGAGGAATAGGCTTAGAGGGCCAAGAACATAATCAAGGAATTTTATGAAAGCTTCAAATGGACATGAGGCCTACTTTAAGGGACTCCCACTGGCCAATTTGAGAAGACTTGAGCACCAAAATTGATATGGTTTAGATATTGTCCCCTCTGAATCTCATGTAGAATTGTAATTCCCATTGTTGAGGGTGAAGCATGATGGGGATCATGGGGGTGGATTTCTCATGAATCGTTTCGTGCCATCCCCTTGGTGATAAGTGAGTTCTCCATCAGTTAGTTCATGCAGGATCTGGTTGTTTAAAAGTCTGAAACCTTTCCCTTGTCTGTCTCTCTTGCTCCCACTCTTGCCATGTGACATGCCTGCTACTGCTTTGCCTTCTGCCATGATTAAAAGCTCCCTGAGGCTTTCCTAGAAGCCAAGGAGATCCTGGGGCCATGCTTCCTGTCCAGCCTGAAGAACAGTGAGCCAATTAAACCTTTTTATTCATAAATTACCATCTCAGGTATTTTTGCATAACAATGCAAGAATGGCCTAATACAAAAAAATATATATACTAATAATTACACAGGGTAAACCTTTGAGGAAAATGGAAATCTCTGAGTCATACTGACATAAATAAATGTTAATAAATACACTGATAAATAAATAAGGGAGAAGAAAAAGCTCTATCTTTTTGTCAAATGCAAACTAATTTTCCAGAAGGAATATCAGAATTGGAAAACAGCCACTTAACAACTCCCATAATAATATGTGATTCAGGCAAAAAACAAAAATGAATGCTCATCCTGCACCAAATTTCATGGCAGTCACTGAATCACCATGGTAACAATGTGAGCCAAGACAGCTCGGAAAATAACCATCACTTTGATTTGTTTTGTAGTATGTCCTAGGAAATGAACTGGTCTGATATGACTACAGTCATTAACCTGAAGTAATCCTCACAATAAATATTTCTGGCAGTTTCAGCAATATATACATTCATACACACAAACATACCCACATACATACATGTTCTCTCTCTCTTTCTCTCTCACCACCCCAGATCCCAAGAATTCATTGAGATGGATTGCTAGTGGTGGAGAGTAGGTAACAAAATAAACCCCATAATTCAATCTATTCAATTCTGACCACATATAAAGTTGAAATCTACTAAACGATTTTACCAATGGATTTTTCTTTTTTTTTTTTCCCATTTATTTATTTTATTGCATTTTAAGTTTTGGGGTACATGTGAAGAACATGCAAAATTGTTGCATAGGAACACACGTGGCAGTGTGATTTGCTGCCTTCCTCCCCATCACCTACATCTGGCATTTCTCCCCTTGCTATCTCTCCCCAGCTTCCCACCCCCCACCGTCCCTCCCCTATTTCCCCCCAACTGACCCCAGTGTGTAGTGCTCCCCTCCCTGTGTCCATGTGTTCTCATTGTTCAACACCCGCCTATGAGTGAGAACATGCGGTGTTTGATCTTCTGGTCTTCTGTCAGTTTGCTGAGAATGATGGTTTCCAGGTTCATCCATGTCCCTACAAAGGACCCAAACTCATCGTTTTTGATGGCTGCATAATATTCCATGGTGTATATGTGCCACATTTTCCCTATCCAGTCTATCGTCGATGGGCATTTGGGTTGGTTCCAGGTCTTTGCTATTGTAAACAGTGCTGCAATGAACATTCGTGTACACGTGTCCTTATAGTAGAACGATTTGTAATCCTTTGGATATATACCCAGTAATGGGATTGCTGAGTCAAATGGAATTTCTATTTCTAGGTCCTTGAGGAATCGCCACACTGTCTTCCACAATGGTTGAACTAATCTACACTCCCACCAACAGTGCAAAAGTGTTCCTATTTCTCCACATCCTCTCCAGCATCTGTTGTCTCCAGATTTTTTAATGATCGCCATTCTAACCGGCGTGAGATGGTATCTCAGTGTAGTTTTGATTTGCATTTCTCTGATGACCAGTGATGATGAGCATTTTTTCATATGTTTGTTGGCTTCACGTATGTCTTCTTTTGAGAAGTGTCTGTTCATATCCTTTGCCCACTTTTGAATGGGCTTGTTAGTTTTTTTCTTGTAAATCTGCTTTAGTTCTTTGTAAATTTTGGATATCAGCCCTTTGTCAGATGGGTAAACTGCAAAAATTTTTTCCCAATCTGTTGGTTGCCGATTCACTCTAATGATTGTTCCTTTTGCTGTGCAGAAGCTGTGGAGTTTGATTAGGTCCCATTTGTCTATTTTGGCTTTTGTTGTCAATGCGTTTGGCGTTTTGGTCATGAAGTCCTTGCCTACACCTACGTCCTGAATGGTTTTGCCTAGATTTTCTTCTAGGGTTTTTATGGTGTTAGGTCTTATGTTTAAGTCTTTAATCCATCTGGAGTTAATTTTAGTGTAAGGTGTCAGGAAGGGGTCCAGTTTCTGCTTTCTGCACATGGCTAGCCAGCTTTCCCAACACCATTTATTGAACAGGGAATCCTTTCCCCATTGCTTGTTTTTGTCTGGTTTGTCAAAGATCAGATGGTTGTAGAAAGGTTGTGTTGCCTCCGAGACCTCTGTTCTGTTCCATTGGTCTATATCTCTGCTTTGGTACCAGTACCATGCTGTTTTGATTACTGTAGCCTTGTAGTATAGTTTGAAGTCTGGTAGTGTGATGCCCCCCGCTTTGTTCTTTTTGCTTAGAATTGACTTGGCTATGCGGGCTCTCTTTTGGTTCCATATGAAGTTTGAGGTGGTTTTTTCCAGTTCTGCAAAGAAGGTCATTGGTAGCTTGATGGGGATAGCATTGAATCTGTAAATTACTTTGGGCAGTATGGCCATTTTCACGATATTGATTCTTCCTAACCATGAACATGGAATGTTTCTCCATCTGTTTGTGTCCTCTCTTATTTCGTTGAGCAGTGGCTTGTAGTTCTCCTTGAAGAGGTCCTTTACATTCCTTGTTAGTTGTATTCCTAGGTATTTTATTCTCTTTGTGGCAATTGTGAATGGAAGTTTGTTCTTGATTTGGCTCTCTTTAAGTCTGTTATTGGTGTATAGGAATGCATGTGATTTTTGCACATTGATTTTGTATCCTGAGACTTTGCTGAACTTGCTTATGAGTTTCAGGAGGTTTGGGGCTGAGACGATGGGGTCTTCTTACCAATGGATTTTTCTTAAGTTGACCTGTTGATTTGTCTCTGGGACATTTTTTCCTCTAGTTACAGTATATTTTCAATAACTTATGAAAGCTGACATGAAAATACAGGCAAATGCTTATGAAATATGAGGTACCTTTTCCATTTCATAGTCTAAGATCTCAATCTAGAATATTAGTTAACAGCTACTTTTAAACATTTGGCTGCTGACAGCTCAGTGAAAATAAAATATGCAGAAATTTAATTCAAAATACTAGCATTTATAAGAGCACTAAGAAATATGAAATAATTAGGAATAATCCATCCAAATATATGGCAGGTCTGTACAGTGAACACTAAATAACATTGCTAAGAGAAATTAAAGAAGACCTAAATAGAGAAACATACTGTCTTCATGAACTGGAAGACTCAGTATTGTTAAGATGCCTGTTCTGTTTAAACCTATCTACATATTCAGAACAATCTCAATAAAAATCCTAACTTATATAGTTCTAAAAGAACCTGAAACGCTGTTTCTAAAATTCATGTAAAAATACAAAGGATCTAGACAATGAAAACAACTTTGAGAAAACAAAAATGGATGACAAACACTATCTGATTTCAGGACTTCTTACAAACTCATAGTAATCAAGACAGTATGCTACTGGCATCAAGGCAGAAAAGTAGATCAAAGGAACAAAATAAACCACCTAAAAACTGACCTATATATTGGAATTGACCTATATAAAATATATTGGACAACTGACTTTTGACAAAGGTGAAGAAGCCATTCAATGGATAAAGGGTGGTATTTTCAATATATTGTGCAGAAACAAGTGGATATTCATATATACAATTATGAACTGTGATCTATATATTGTACCACATACAAAAGACAATGCAAAAGGCACTTCGAAATGGATCACAGATATAAATATAAAACCTAAAGTATAAAACTTGTAGAAGAAAACACAGGAGAGTATAATTGTGACCTTGAGTTACATAAAAAATTCCTTAGATGAATAAATCAATAATTTGGAATGCATCAAGGTTAAAAACTCTGGGTCTTACAAAGACACTGTTAAAAGAGTAAAAAGAGAAGCCCCTGATTGGGAGAAAATGTTTGAAAATCATATCTGATAAAGTACTTGTATACAGAATATAGAAAACTATCACCAAATTCAATTAAAGAACAAACATTCCAATAAATAAATAGGCAAAAGAGTTGAATAGACACTCATCTATAGAAGATAAACAACTGTCAAATAAGTACATAAAAAGATACTCAAACATCATTAATCATTAGGGAAATGTAAATGAAAACTACAAGGCATCACTACCTTATAGCTTTACTGTTTCGTACTTTAAAAATTATTCTTGGCATTGCTCCCCTACAATACTTTTTCTATAGCACCTAAATACAATTCTATCTTCTATACTTTTTATGAATGAATGCTTTGATTTAAATATATGTAACTGTTGAGTTTTGTTAGTGTTGGTTCAAAGTGGTCAGATTAATATGAAATCTTCTGGGTGTAAGTCAGGTGTTTTGAATTCAGATACATTTTGGTTTACCTAAGCATACTTTCCAATATGATTATTTTGTTATGACTTACCTTCTCTTATACATAAATTTGTTTTAATTATATATTTGGGTTTGTTAAAGTATTTCAGGAGGCTGCCAGGTGGTGTGTTCATGTTCATCCACCTACGCTCTCTATTCCTAATTTATTACTAACTCCCCCTTTGACCTTTAGTTTCATAGGGGTTATTTTAGGTGAGTATCCTTTAATTAGAAACTGTAGCCTATTTCTTCCCATCTCATAGACTACACCTTGACCTAATGTTTGTACGTAAATATTTGTGATTACTTTAAGACTTTTTAGGGTTAGCTGAAGATAGCAGTATACAGGCTGAATTGGCAAGAAGTGGTGAGGTTTGTCAGAGTTTATCAATTATAGAACAGCCTCCTCTAGAGAAATATAAATCACTGCCAAGTCCCCTGAGATTTAAGCTGTTGCTGGTAGTATTCTGGCAAATAACTTTGTTTATTTCAGTTAAGTTTATGGCTAAGCATAGTGGGGTATCTAATTCCAGTTTGGGTCTTAGCTATTGTGAATTCAGAACATACCGAAGTCACTTTCATAGTTTATTTTCATTTTAGCTATTGCCTTTTATGGTTATACATAAGCATAAACCACAGGGTATTATTGATTTAGTTTAATTGTATAACCTCAGTGGCTGGCACGAAATTTACCAACCCTATGGGGAGTTACTATACCTTGTTAGAACTTTTGTTTATTGCTTAATTTTTATCACTATTGTTTCTCGTGGGGGTGTGGTTGAGCAAGGCATTATGAGATACTAATAAGTGTGCTTGGTATCTGCTCCTTTTGATCTTCTGCTGATCTAAAAGGCATTCTCATTGGGATTCAGATATTTGCATAGGTAATCTCACTAAGAATTAATTAAAGGCCAAGACCAAACCTGTGTGTTCATCAAGTTACATGAATTCATTCAGGCATTTCTCAGTGACTTGCTTTAGTGAATTAAGCTACATTAACTTGTATCTACAGAACACTCTCTTGCAGGGAAATTGCTAAATTTAAGTATTATTCTAGCATTGAGAATTTTTTGATAATCTTATTAAGAAACAAAAAGTTTTAGCCTAGAAAATCAGATTTTTTTTTAACTTTCTCAATTTTTATTTTAAATTAGTTTTGGTTTCCATTATGTAAAAACAAATGAAGTAAACACCTATATTAACCAAAAACATATTTCCATTTTTTTTTTATTATCCTTTAAGTTCTGGGGTACATGTGCAGATCTTGCAGGATTGTTACATAGGTATATCATGCCATGGTGGATGGAGGCAGAAAATCATATTTTTAATGGATTTTTTTTGTTTTAGACAATGCTTTAATTAGGAGTTAGGCTGAAATAATGTTCTAGATAAGCTTATAATTGAATTTAATAATATGTGGGTACATATTAGAGCCTTAGGTAATAATCAGCACATATAAGATTTTTTTGTTTTGGGGTTTGGCAAGAATAAAAGACATATTTACATAAATAGTGTGACAACTTAAAGTAGGAGATTACAGGGAGTTTGCAGAGTTAATCATACTTGATGGGAATAATTATGTATCTGTGATTGTATCTTATTTTTATTATGTCCATTGAGCAAGGATTAATTAACACCTTAAAGTTTTTATGTGGGAAAATAACATTCAATTTAAGTTCAGCTACAATCAAGTTGTGTCAAGGCCTTGACAGCCATGTTGGATCACACCATCCCCCCAAATTAAAAAATACCAAATGCATGACACCACAGTTATGAGTGATAATGGGCTGATTAGACATTAGTTCACTGGAATGTCTTACTTAAGAGGAATGAGTGAATAGTTATAAGCTCATGACCCTGAAACAAGAACCAGATGTCTGGTATAGTTTCAGTCCAGAAACCCCCAAGTTTTCTGAGTTCAGAGTGAGAAGACGGACACTTCTTGAGCAGACTGCTACTTTCTCAAAGCTTTGTAGATAAGAAATCCTATTGGAAGTGATAAGCATGTTGTCAAAAAAGGATTTGACTTCCAGTGCTATGTATGATATTATATCCTATTTAAAATGAAGAACTTAATATATGGAACAATACTCATGGTTAAATCCATTTGTGTGGACTTTTAATTTAATGTATTATGCACTGTGATTAGTTTGATGTGCAGGCTTGTATGCACGGGGAATGGATTTTAAAGCACCATAAGATATAAATGTATAATGTATGATGAAGTGTATATAGTACTAGTACATAATTAATGGGGTAAATTACATAATGGATGATGTACACAGGATGATTAGATTTTATGTTTATTTTTTACCATACTGACATAGAACTCAAGAACAGTTTCTTTGCATTCAGTATATGAATCAGGGAATAGAATTTCAGCTTTGCATGCTGAGAGCGGAGTGAAAGGCTTTTTCTTTGCGTGGGGGAGAGGTGCTCTCCATTTTTGGTTTACAAGACCAAGTTTAATAAACTACAAGAACTCTTCATTGAAGTTTATTCTTGATTAGGCTAATAAGTGGTATTAATATGAGAACAAGGGAAAAATACAGAATGGATAATACTTATTCAACAATAATGAAAGGGTATTCTACTGATTGATCTTCAATTTGTGTGAGTATGAGGTTATTATATACCAGAACCCAAAATAGGCATTGGCTTAGTAGCTGGAATATCACGCTTCATTGCTTAGATAACTGAAGAATTAGAATGATTGCTAAAAATAAGATTAAGAGCATAAGGGCTATAACACCTCCTAGTTTATTGGGGGTAGATCCTAAATTGCATTGGCAAATAGAAGATACCACTCTGGTTTAATGTGAGGTGGTATATTGAGGGGATTTGCTGGAATATACTCTCAGTTTCCTAAAAAGTCAGGAAAGAATAAAACAAGTTCGAGTAGAAGTAATCGTAGAAAAACAAATCCTAAAATGCCTTTAATTGTGTGGTAGGGGTGGAATGGGATTTTATTTGCATTGGTTGAGATTCCTTGGGTTATGTGACCCTATTTGATGTGGGAATAGAAGGTGCACAATAACTAGAGCTGAAACAATGAATGGCAGAATAAAACGAAAGGTGAAGAATTGTGTGAAAGTGCCTCTGTCAAGAGAAAATCCACCTCCAATTCATTCTAACAGGTTGGTGCCAATGTACAGTACAGTTAATAGTAAATTTGTGATTGCTGTTTCTCTTCATCGTAAAATATAGCCTATGAATGCTATAGCTATTACTGTGAATAAAAGAATAATTCCAATGCTTCAGGTTTCTAGAAAGGTAAAGACCTCAGCCTACAAGAATAAACTGATAAAGAATACAGATATCCATTAGCATCTAAATAGTAAACGATTCAGCCATAGTTAACATCTCAACAGATGTGTGTCATAGAGGAAAATGCAGTTATTATGTCTGAGGTACAGTGTATAGCTAAGAAAAGCCCTGTAATGATTTGTAAAGCTAGGCAAACTCAGTAGGGAACTGAAATTTCATCATGTTCAGATGTTTGATGGTGCTGATAGATCAATAAATGAGTGATTAAGAATTTTTATTAGGGAGTGAGATTTTTAAATATTGGTTATTAGAGTTCTGACAGTTGACATACAATGATGATTTTTCATGACATATACTATATTTTGTTACTATTTTTGTTGTAGGCATCATAGGATTTTCTTCAAAACTTTTACCTATTACATAGGTTTACGGTTATTAATGGTGGTATGGAAATCAGGAAAATAATAAATTTTGGTGGGGTTTTATGGGAATGATAGTGTTTTAAATTTATTTAGCAGGGATACTGGTAGTATTCAGAATCCTATAGCCATAGCTACTAAAGAATATCCTGAAATGTGAGGATCTGGTGGTGTTATTTGGGGGAGGGTTCTATTGTTAGGATTATTAATAGAATTATTTAATCATTGTATAAACAATATGCTATGATGAAATAGAAATTATTACTGATTTCAAAAATTTAGAGGATTGGGTGATTTTTTTTTTTTTTTTTTGAGATGGAGTTTCGCTCGTTACCCAGGCTGAAGTGCAATGGCGCAATCTCGGCTCACCACAACCTCCGCCTCCTGGGTTCAGGCAATTCTCCTGCCTCAGCCTCCTGAGTAGCTGGGATTACAGGCATGCGCCACCATGCCCAGCTAATTTTCTGTATTTTTAGTAGAAACGGGGTTTCACCATGTTGACCAGGATGGATTGGGTGATTTTTGAGGGTGAAGAAGTTGGGCTTCTTTGTGAAGATACTATAGGTGTGGCTGCATTGTACAGTTAATGAAGTTGATTAATGGTCATAAGTGACTGATCCCTTTGTTAATATTTTTATTGTTGCTGATTACTCAGAGTAATTAAGTGGCTAGAAGTATAGCTAATAAAAATAAAATGAAGAAATAGAAGAAATATAATTTAATTAGGCCATTTTGGTTAGGGACAGTTACTGAGGCTATTATTTGGAGATGAGATAATTTTTGGTATTTTTCTAGTCAAGTTTAGTTAAAGTGATGCTCTGACTTTTAGAAAGGTTTGAGTATACTGTTAAATGGTGAACAACTGTTGGAAAAATCCTAGAAAGTTAAAAAATTTATATATGTATGGAGATAATTCAAATTTCAGATTAGATGTTATCAGTTTAAATTCTAATTGCTATAATGAAGCCTAAGATAGTTACAGCAAGGGCTGAAAGTTTTACGTATAATGGCATAGTCATTTGGGGAACAGTTATAGGAGAAATGTTGTTGGTAATTTTTTTAAAAAAGCAAAAATACTGCCAATTGTTAAATATTAAATTGAATTAAGAGGGAGTTATTTTCATTGATAATAATGAAAGTTGAAAAACTAGGTAGTCCTAGGAGTGCAAAAAAAGACAATTTGAGTACTGTATACAGCTGTTAGGGAGGTGGTGATAAGTGTGATTAAAAGGGCTCAGGCAGTAGTATATATCATGTTTGCAGTTTTGATAAATAAGTCTTTGAAGTAGAAGCCTGTAAGGAAAGGTATGCCTGTGAGTGCAAGGCTTCCAATAATAAGTGAGGAGGAATGAAGGGTATGTCTTTAAATAGACATCCTATTTTTGAATATCTTGATCGTCATTAAGGTTGTCGATGATGGCTCTGAATATATAAATAGCATAGTTTTAAAGAATGCATGTGTCTAAATGTGGAGAAGTGCTAGATGTAGCTGATTAATACCAATAATGACTATTCTAAGACCTAGTTGTCTTGAGGTACGAAACGTGACAATCTTTTTGATGTCACTTTGTGTTAGAGCACAAATTGCTATAAATGTAGTGGTAGTAGCACCTAAGCGTATTATTAGTGTTTGGATTGTTTTATTCTTTTCTATTTGTGGATAAAAGTGAGTTAACAGCCCCTGCTAAAACACTGTGATGAAATAGAGCAGGGCTCAGACAGGTATTGTACCTTCTATTTCTGATGGTAGTAATGGGTGAAGGCCAAATTAAGCAAACTTGTCAGTTGCCAGAATGATTCCACTTAATGGAAGGATATTGGGTAGAAATTGAGCACAAAAATTTATGGCATTCTCATGTGTTTCAATAAAATTTAAAAACTCATACTATTGTAGTATGAATTCAGTATATCCAATGCAGTTATATTAAATTGTTTGGAGGGCTGCTATATTTGTGTCTATTGAGCCATATAATCAACTGACAAAAATAATATAATTCCTGCTTGTTCTCAAGGAGTTAAAAGAGGTTGTCGAGTGTAACTAGAAATAGTATAGTGAGAAATATGAGTAAATACTTAAAGAATCAGTTAATGTTTGGATCTGAATGTATATAGCATATTAAGAACTCTACAACAGATCCTGTAACAAAAAGTGCTACCAATTAAAACCTATTCAACAAATGGTGCTGGGATAATTGGCAAGCCACATGTAGAATGATGAAACTGGATCCTCATCTCTCACCTTATACAAAAATCAACTCAAGATCGATCAAGGACTTAAATCTAAGACCTGAAATGATAAAAATTCTAGAAGATAACATTGGAAAAACCCTCTTGACACTGACTTAGGCAAATACTTCATGACCAAGAACCGAAAAGCAAATGCAACAAAAAAAATGATAAATAGGTGTGACTTTAATAAACTAGAGCTTCTGCACCGCAAAATAAACAATCAGCAGATTAAACAGACAACCCACAGAGTGGGAAAAAAGCTTCACAACCTATACATCCAACAAAGGACTAATATCCAGAATCTACAAGGAACTCAAATTAGCAAGAAAAAAACAAACAATCCTATCAAAAAATGGACTAAGGGCACAAATAGACAATTCTCAGAAGATACACAAATGGCCAACAAACATATGAAAAAATGTTCAACATCATTAATGATGAGGGAAATGCAAATCAAAACCACAATGCAATACCGTCTTACTCCTGCAAGAATGGGCATAATCTAAAAAGAAAAAAATAGATGTTGGCAGAGATGCAGTGAAAAGGGACCGCTTTTACACTGCTGATGGGAACGTTAACTAGTACAACCACTAAGGAATACAGTGTGGAGATTCCTTAAAGAACTAAAAGTAGGACTACCATTTGATCCAGCAATCCCACTAACTGGGTTATCTACCCAGAGGAAAAGAAGTCATTATATGAAAAAGATACTTGGACATGCATGTTTGTAACAACAGAATTTGCAATTGCAAAAATATAGAACCAGCCCAAATGCCCATCAATCAATGAGTGATAAGGAAAAAATATGTGTGTGTGTGTGTGATGGAATACTACTCAGCCTTAAAAAAGAACAAAATAATGGCATTCACAGCAACCTGGATGGAATTGGAGACCATTATTCCAAGTGAAGTAACTCAGGAATGGAAAACCAAATATCGTACATTCTCACTCATAAGTGAAAGCTAAGCTGTGAGGATGCAAAGGCCTAAGAATGATAAAATGGATTTTGGGGACTTGGAAGAAACTGTGGGAGGGGAGTGAAGAATGAAAGACTACAAATTGGGTACAGTGTATACTTCTCTGGTAATGAGTGCACCAAAATCTCACAAATCAATACTAAAGAATGTATGTAGCAAAACCACCTGTTCCCCAAGAACCTATGGAAAATTAAAAATTTTTAAAAGACATAATCAAGCTTGAAGGTGAGTGTTAATTTTAAAGTTTGGATAGTGTCAGTTTGAAATAATTATTTGTTGGCTCAAGCAAATTAATATTAGGGCTGGAATGAGGTTGGTTGTAAAAGTGTATGAAATAGAGGTTTTTACATAGGTTAGAAATAAGTTTACAAACAGTAGTTACAGCAATTGGTAGAATTAGGAGGATCAGTGAAATTGTGATAAATTAAAAAAAATACATTTATTTACTTTTATTTGGAGTTGTACCAATTTTTTGGCTCCTAAGGTCAACAGGTTACTTTTATCCTTTAAAAGTTGAGAAAGCCATATTGTTATCCATGGGGGCACGAGTTAGTAGTTCTTGCACACTTTCTCAGAAAATAAGAAGTTTTAATTTTCTGCTATTACATTTATAACATAACATTTTATTTAAACTATATTTACAGCATATGGGTCCTCGAATGATTCTTGTGTTAAGTGAGAATCAACTCAAACCCATTTTTGGGTTTAAGTGCAGGCTTAAACTCCTGGGCTCAAGCAATCCTCCCACTTTAGCCTCGCAAGTATCTGGGACTACAAGCACATGCCACTCCTAGCTCCAGGTGACTCAGAATAAATAGAGATACTCCATTTGTTTGGGAAAAAGTAACGTAAGAGAACAAGTCTCTGTCTGGTAATCCAGAGAATTCTTCCAGATTGTGTCCAAGACCATCAAGGTGGTACCTCTACAAGTCCACAAGAACCATAGCATTATTGGGTTTGGGGTCCCACCCAAGGCAGATACAGTTTAGATCACAACATTCAAGTCCTTTTGGAAAGCCTTCTCAAAAAGAATGGGTCAAAATAAGCCCAAACTGAAGAGTACAATAAATACTTAACTCTGCAATGCCCAGACACAGACAAACATCTACAAGTATCAAGACCAGCCAGGAAAACATGACCTCACCAAATGAACTAAATAAGGTCACATATCTCTATTTCTCCAGGATTAGTCTCTGGAAACATACTTCACCTAGAAAGGCACATATAGGCTGAAAATAATGCAATGAAAAAAGACATTCCATGCCAACAGAAACAAAAAAGAACAGGAGCATCTATATTTATATCAGACAAAATAGATTTCAAGACAAAAAGTGTAAGAAGAGACAAAGAAGGTCACTATATAATGATGAAGGGATCGATTCAGCAAAAGGACCTAACAATTTTAAGAATATATGCACCCAACACTGGAGCACCCAGGTATATAAAGCAAATATTGCTAGAGCTAAAGAGATAGATAGATTCCAATACATTAATAGCTGGAGACTTGAACATTTCACTGTCAGCATTGGACACATCTCCCAGATAGAAATCAACAAAGAAACTTTGGACTTAATCAAAACTATGGAATAAATGGATCAAATAGAAATTTACAGAATATTTTATCCAATGGCTGTAGAACACACCTTCTTTTCCTCAGCACAGGGCTCATTCTCAAGGATAGACCATATGATAGGTGACAAAACAAGTCTGAAAACATTAAAAAAATTGAAATAATATCAAGCATCTTCTCTGACCATAATGGAATAAAACTAAAAATAAATAACAAGAGGAATTTTGGAAGCTATACAAGAATGTGGAAATTAAACATTATGCTCCTGAATGACAAGTGGAGCAACAAAGAAATTAAGAAGGAAGCTGAAAAATTTCTTGAAACAAATAATAATGGAAACATAATATACTAAAACCTGTGGGATACAGCGAAAGCAGTACTCAGAGGGGAGTTTATAGGTATAAATGTCTACATCAATAAAGAAGAAAAACTTCAAATAAACAACTTAATGATGCATCTTAAAGAACTACAAAGCAATAACAAATCTCAAACCCCAAATTGAAGAAAATAAATAATAAAGATCAGAGCATAAATAAATGAAATTGAAATAAAGAAAACAATACAAAAGATCACTTAAACAAAAAAATTGGGTTTTTGCAAAGTTAAGCAAAATTGACAAATCTTTAGCCAGACTAAGAAAAAAAGAAGATCCAAATAAATAAGAGATGAAAAATGAGACATTACAACTGATACCACAGAAATGAAAAAGATCATTAATGGCTATTATGAGCAACTATATGCAAATAAATTTGAAAATCTAAAATAAATGAACAAATTTTAGACACATACAATCTACCAAGATTGAATCAGGAAGAAATCCAACACCTGAATAGACCAATAACAAGTAATGAGATTAAAGCCATAATAAAAATTCTCCCCAGTGATATGGTTTGGCTCTTTGTCCCCACCCAAATCTCATCTTGTAGCTCCCATAATTCCCACATGTTGTGGGAGGGACCCAGGGGAAGATGACTGAATTATGGGGATGGGTCTTTCCCATGCTGTTCTCGTGATAGTGAATGAATAGGTCTCATGAGATCTGATGGTTTTAAAAAGAGGAGTTTCTCTGCACAAGCTCTCTCTCTCTTTGCCTGCTGCCATTTATGTGAGACGTGACTTGCACCTCCTTGCCTTCCACCATGATTGTGAGGCTTCCACAGCCACGTGGAACTGTAAGTCCAATTAAACCTCTTTATTTTGTAAATTGCCCAGTCTTGGGTATGTTTTTATCAGCAATGTGAAGACAGACTGATTTTTCCATGTTGATTTTGTATCCTGCAACTTCACTGAATTTATTTATTAGTATGAATAGTACACTCAGTAATGAAAAGTTCGGGACCCCATGGCTTCCCTGCTAAATGCTACCAAACATTTAAAAAAGAACTAATACCAATCATACTTAAACTATTCCAAAAAACAGGAAGAGGGAATACTTCCAAACTCATTCTATGAGGCTAGTATTATTCTGATACCAAAACCAGACAAAAACACATTAAAAAAAACTATAGGGTAAATTCTATGATGAACATTGATGGAAAAATACTCAACAAAATATTAGCAAAGCCAATTCAGTGACACATTTAAAAGATCATTCATCATGACCAAGTGGGTTTTATCTTTGGGATGCAAGGATGGTTTAACATGTGCAAATCAATCAATGTGATATATCATGTCAACAGTAAGACAAAAACCATATGATCATTTCAATTGATGCTGGAAAAGCATTTGATAAAATTCAACATCTCTTTCATGATAAAACCCCTAAAAAAACTGGGGTAAAGGAACATACTTCAACATAATAAAACCCATGTCGACAGACCCACAGCTAGTATCATAGTGAATGGGAAAAAATGGAAAGCCTTTTCTCTAAGATCTGGAACACAATATGGATGTCCACTTTCACCTCTGTTATTCAACATAGCTGTTATTCAATGGAGCTCTTAGCTACAGCATTCAGAGAAGAGAAAGATATAAAGTGTATAAAGTGCCTCCAAGTTGTAAAGGAAGAATTAAAATCATCCTTGTTTGCAGATGACATGATCTTATATTTGGAAAAACCTAAAGGCTCCACCAAAAAACAATTCATACTAATAAATTCAGTGAAGTTGCAGGATACAAAATCAACATGGAAAAATTAGTAGCATTTCTGTGTGCCAACAGTGAACAATCTGAAAAAGAAATGAAAAAAGTAAGCTCATCTACAATAGCCACAAATGAAATAAAATACATAGGAATTAACCAAAGAAGTGAAAGATCTCTATAATGAAAACTACAAAGGACTGATGAAAGAAATTGAAGGGGACACCAGAAGATGGAAAAATATTCCATGTTCATGCATTGGAAGAGTCAACATTGTCAAAATGCCCATACTATCCAAAGTAACCACAGATTCAATACAATCTCTATCAAAATATCAATGACAATCTTCACAGAAATAAAAAAAAGTACCCTAAAAGGGACCCACAAAAGACCCAGAATAGCTAAAGTGATCCTGAGCAATAAAAACAAAAGTGGAAGAATTACATTACCTGACTTCAAATTATACTACGGAGCTATAGTAACCAAAACAGCATACTACTGTCATAAAAACAGACATGAGGATAAATGGAACAGAATAAAGAACCTGGAAAGAAATCCATACGTCTACAATGAAATCATTTTTGATAAAGGTGCGAAGAACATATACTGTAAAGACAGTATCTTCAATAAATGGTGCTGGGAAAACTAGATACCTATACGCAGAGGAATGAAACTAGACCACTATCTCTCGTCATATATAAAAATCAAATCAAAGTAGACTAAAGAATTAAATCTAAGACCTCAAACTATATTACTACTACAAGAAAACTTTGGAAAAACTCTCCAGGACATCAGTCTGGGCAAATATTTCTTGAGTAATACCCCACAAGCACAGGCAACTGAAGCAAAAATGGACAAGTGGGATCACATCAAGTTAAAAAGCTTGTGCACAGCAGAGGAAACAATCAACAAAGTTAAGAGACAATCCACATAATGGGTGAAAATGTTTGCAAACTAACATCTAACAAGGGATTAATAACCAGATGTATAAGTATCTCAATTCTATAGGAAAAAATATAATAATCTGATTTTAAAATGGGCAAAATATCTGAATAGGCATTTCTCAAAAGAAGACATACAAATGACAAATAGGCAATATAAAGGTGCTCAACATCATGAATCATCAGAGAAATGGAAATCAAAACTACAATGAGATATCACCTCTTCTCAGTTAAAATGCCTTATGTCCGAAAGACAGGCAATAACAAATGCAGATGAAGATGTGGAGAAAAGGGAACCCTCGTACACTGTTAGTGTGAATGTAAATTACTACAACCATTGTAGAGAACATTTTGGAGGTTCCTGAAAAAACTGAAAATAGAGCTACCCATGCGATCTAGAAATCCCACTCTGGATACACAAAAGAAAGGAAATCAGTACGTATATTGAAGAGACATCTGCACTCCCATGTTTGTTGCCACCCTGTTCAAAATAGACAGGATTTAGAAACAGCCTGAGTATCTATCAAACAGATGAATGAATAAAGAAAATGTGGTACTTATACACAACGGAGTACTATTCAGCCATAAAAAATAATGAGATCCAGTCATTTGCAAAAACATGGATAAACTGGTGATCATTATGCTAAGTGAAGTAAGCCAGGCATAGAAGCAGAAATATTGCATGTTGTTACTTATTTCTGGGGTCTAAAAATCAAAACAATTGAGCCTGTGGAGATAGAGTAGAAGGACGGTTACCAGAGGCTGGGAAGGGTACTGGAGAGGGTTGGGGAGACATGGGGATGGTTGATGGGTACAAAAAATAGTTAGAATGAAACAACTAAAAGAGTATAATTGGATCTTTTATAACAGAAAGGATAAATGCTTGAGGGGATACCCATTTTCCATGATGTGATTAATATGCATTACATGCCTGTATCAAAATGTCTCATGTACCCCACAAATATATACACTTACTGTATACTCACAAAAATTAAAAATAAAATGAACAATTTTTTTAAAAGACTAATTGAACCTCTGATTATAAAGTTTCAAGTTTTATGCAATTACTGGGCTCTACTATCTTAACAAGCCCTGTTTTGGGGCAAGGTGTACAATAATAAGTTAGATCTAGATTATATCATCTATTGAATTGAGGGTGCTTTTTGTGTGCCCTAATTCTCTTCTCTTTTTGCATTGGGAAAAATATTAAATAGGTGGAAACCAACCCAGATCCTGAACTCGAATCATGTAGGGCTTTGGACACTGAAAACATGAACCATTAATAGCTGTTATACTATTGGGATGTTCTGATCCCACATCAAACTTGTAAACTCCCATGGTTGATATGAACTCTTGAGATACGATCATGCTATTATCCCTAGGGTAACTTGTTCTACTGATCAAATTGCTTTGTTCAATAAATGATAGAAATATTTTTATGAACAACTGGTCTAGTCTAGGTTTTTTTTTTTTTTTTTTGAGATGGAGTTTCGCTCTTGTTACCCAGGCTGGAGTGCAATGGTGCGATCTTGGCTCACTGCAACCTCCGCCTCCTGAGTTCAGGCAATTCTCCTGTGTCAGCCTCCTGAGTAGCTGGGATTACAGGCACAGGCCACCATGCCCAGCTAATTTTTTTTTGTATTTTTAGTAGAGGCGGGGTTTCACCATGTTGACCAGGATGGTCATGATCTCTTGACCTCGTGATCCGCCCGCCTCAGCCTCCCAACGTGCTGGGATTACAGGCGTGAGCCACCGTGCTAGTCTAAGTTTTAATCATTCAGAGGCTGTACCATGCTCTGAAGTCACCACAACTGAAAATTTTAGCACCGATTAAATGTTATTTGTATAAATAGTTAATATTTTTTGTGGCCTAATTAATTTAAGCTACATTGGGTCTTCTTGTTTTATCTCCCCATGAAAATCACTAAAGTTAGAGACTGATCATACCAAGCACTGACAAGGTTGTACAGGATGAAGCTCTGCTGAGACAATGAAAAATGGTACAACCACTTTGAAAACAGTTTGGCAGTTTCTTACAATGTTAGTCTTACATTTATAACATGATCCAGCCACTGCAATCCTATTTACCCTAGAGAAAGAAAGCACATTTCTCTGTAAAGAAACATATGCAAGAGCCCCTAAATTGAATACAACCCAAATATCCATCAACAAGTGATGAACAAAATGAATTGTAGTATGTCCTATACTGTAACGCTATTCTGTAATTTAAAAATGAACTACTGAAATAGGCAATAAAATGGATAAATCTAAAAAGAAATAGAGTGAATGAAAAAAGCCAGATCCCTAAGAAACATCCTCTATGATTCCACGTAAATCAATGAAATCTAATCTATAGTGACGGAAGTGCTGCATTTGTTTGGAGACAGGACAGTGGGAGGAATGGGTAGGCTGGGTACAATAGAACTGAAAATATTATGTCCCGGAAAATAATAACAATCATATTTAAGCATATATGGTTACTTTAGGGGACATGGCAGGGTATCATTAGAATAGGGCAAACTAGATACTGAAAGACCAAGAGGGCAGAGTAGGAGATATCAGCCTTTATCGCCCCCTGCCACAAAAAACAAGTGTAGACAGCTATCCACAAACTAAAGTATTCATGGGAGGGCTCAGGGGCCCATTTAAGAATCTGCAGCAACACAGTAGAACAAAAAATGGGGGAATATCTACACAGAAAATACTGCTGGTGAGATCAGTATACTTGAGATGCCAAGAGATTTCTAGAAGCAAAGAAGAAAGCCAGAGGTTATTGCTACTAGCCATGTGGCAGGAACCACCATGGTCCCTAGCAGTCTGCTCTGGAGAGGACACTGGCATCTTTTGCCACTGAGATAACCAACAGCCATTCCTGCCCAAGGAGCCCCAGAGAGGGAGGAGAGGCTACAGGCCTCTCATCTCAAGAAGCAGCAGCTACTTTACCACTCTGGGACCAGAGGTGCCACCTGTCCCAATCCTGCATGTGTCACTGACACCCAAGCTGCAGGTACTCTGTAAATACCCATACTCCAGACCCCAGCTCTGTGCCTCACTATGCCTGCCCATGCCTCAGACACCAGAGCCACTGCCATAGAGACCTAGGTCATACCCTTGGCCCCCAAGCCAAAGTCACTTTGTATGTCTGTACTCGAGACACCAGATTAACCACCATTGAAGGCTAGCCCATGCTCTATATCCTGGATAGGAAGAAGAATCTGTAGTGTTCTACAGCATTATACTAAACTATCTAACAATAATTTAATGTATTTTTTCAAATAGCTAGAAGAGAAAATGTTGAATATTACCAGCACATATAAATGGTAAAGATTTGAGATGATGAATATGCTAACTAACCTGATTTGATCATCACACATTGTATACATGTATTGAAATATCAGTGTACCCCATAAATATGTACAATAATCATGTGTTCATATATATAATAAAAATAAAATATACATTTTTTAAAGTAAGGCATGCAAGTGGCCAACTTGTATATGAAAAAGTTCTCAATATCACCAATCATCAGGGAAATGCACATTAAAATCAAAACAAGGTATCGCCTCACACTTGTTAGGATGGCTATTATTTAAAAAAACAAAAGATGGTAAGTGTTCATAAGGATGTGGAAAAAATGGAACCTTTGTAAAACTTTGGGAATGTAAATTGATACAAACATTACAGAAAACAGTATGGAGATTCCTGTAAAAAACTAAAAATAGAACTACCAAATGATTCAGCAATCCCTCTTCTGAGTATATACCCAAAGGAAATGAAATCAGTACCTCAAACAGATGTATGTACTCCCATGTTTACTACAGCATTATTCACAATAGCCAGGGTATGGAATCAACCTAAGTATCCATCGACAGATGAATAAAGAAAATGTCATACATGCACACAATGGAGTACTATTCAGCTTTTTGAAAATAGAAGGAAATCCTGTCATTTGTGACAACATGGATGAACCTGGAGGACGTTAAGAGAAATAAGCCAGGCACAGAAAGACAAATACCACATAATCTCACTTGCATACGGAATCTAAATAAGTAGAACTCATAGAAGCAGAGAGTAGAATAGTAATTACTAGAGAGAGGCTGGGGAAGGCATTAGGAAGATGGTCAATGGATACAAAATTTCAGTTAGAGAGGAGGGATAAATTCAAGAGATCTATTGTACCTCATGGTGACTATGGTTAATAAAAGTATATGTATACTTGGAAACTGCTAAAAGGGTAGATTTTAAGTGCTCACCACAAAAAAATAATAAGTACATTAGGTAGTGCATGGGCTTATTAGCTTGATTCAGCCATTTTACAATATATAAAATATATCAAAACATCATAACTTTTTAACTGACATTTTATAAATTATGGTTCATAAACAAATTTATTATACAACAGATATGGGAGAATGCATATTACAATCTCAAATTGCTAGGAAGGCCTTCTAACTAATGGCATATTTCAACATTCATTTGATGGTGTTGATGGGAATCACTGATTATTATTTATGCAGTCAGAATATAAAGTTATCATAAATGCACGTTAAACATAAAGTTTCTCCCTTGTCTATACCGTAAGAAACTTTGAAACAGAACAAGAGGCCTGACTTCATACAGGCATTCCTGATCCTGCAATAACCACAGGGCTATCATTTTGCACCTGTGTTATCACTTAAGGTTCCAGCAATCCTGCGGGTATTTTTATCCCCATTTTACAGAGGGGGAACCTGAGCTCAGAGAGGGTCTTTACCTATCTCATCCTCCCACGTCCCGCCTTTACATGGAAAGTAGCCCAGGGAAATCCTGGAGCAGGACACCACACTCACTGGGGCCAGAAGAGACCCACCTCTCTCTCCCTCACGAAACAGCCAGAATGCCGATCCCCAAAGTGGGAACGATGGGACGTGGATCTGGGATTCTTTCGTCTCCCTAAACCCCACGGAGATTCAGCCCACACTGCTGGGCACTCACAACCTTCACTGAGTCCAAACGCCTGAAGGTGGGACTGTGCTGTTCTCCCCAGCCCAAATTGGTCTCATTAAAAAGTCGTCACCGTCGCTATATGACGTCAGGTTACTATGACAACCGCGTCGCACTGGCTCGCCTTCCACACCTGAAAATGTCTATGCACGACCCGCTCCTCCATCCCCAGCTTTCTCTTAAAGCAAAAGACCTTCACTCTTCAGATCACTCCCTAAGAAAACATACCAATTAGAGGAACTAGGCTGGGATCCGGGCAATTTTCAACACTCTACTCATTATGGTGGAGGAAAGGAAGTCCATGTTGTCAGGAATTTAGCTTTAAAAGTGACCTTAGAGGAGTATCATCAGTACACAGAAGC
Organism: Sapajus apella; assembly: GCF_009761245.1. NCBI lineage: Eukaryota > Metazoa > Chordata > Mammalia > Primates > Cebidae > Sapajus > Sapajus apella. The sequence goes on from NW_022437131.1 coordinate 976,641, forward strand.
CCAGAGAGGTGTCCTAGGGCTCCTGGAGATGAGCTAGCCCTCTGAGGAGAAACATGTACAACTCACACACCATTCTAGGCAGTTGGTTATCTGTGGCAGAAAACAGAGAGATTGTTTATAATCAAGTGACTGAATGGTCTACAAACACAAAAATTATTTGAGTAATAATACAATTATTTCAGGGAGGCACGCCTAGAATAATATAATCATTTAGTAGGCAGGAAGGTAGTTAATGGAAACACACAGTAGTTTGCCTTGAGGAAATTCTTATCCTTCATTCTGGTATTTTTTTTTTCATGTGGAAAATACATCCATCACCAAATATACATGTAGCCTCTACACATTCACTTCTCTTTACAGCAGGAATGACTTACCCAATTGGAGAATTTGGAAGACACATGTTACTCTGCCCAAGCTCTCTCCCTTCAAATTCTTGGCAGTAAGCTATCCTTCAGGGGCACTTGTTCAGCTTTGCCTTCAGGGATGGGACTTACAATAGGCCCACAGTTTCACTCCTCTGTGTCTCACTGACTCTTCAATTATTCCTATAGTTCTTGCTTCACAATGCTTAGATCTTTAAGGGGCCCCCAAAATACTCTTCTGCTTCTAGTCTGAGCTCTAAACCAACTGAGAAACATAGAAAAAGAATAAGGAGAAACATACGTTGACTTTATCTCTTACAAGGTGATATTGGAAAATATGACTTAGATTTGCTGTCACGTGAGCTTGCTATGAATAAGTTCTAAAATTGGACAGACTTATCCACCCAGCAGTGCTGCACGGAGACAGTCATAAAGACCAAGCACTGCAATGCATATCTATCTGCTGTCTCCTAAAGGAGCCCTGTCTATGTGTGCTCAAGGGAAGTTACTTCCTGGCCAACGGTTATCACTATAGCAGGAGAAAGTGTTTCAGGACACCTTCTTTGAGAAACACTTCTAAAACTGAGTAAATTGCCCTTGTTCAGAATGAGTACTCACTAAGACAGCCTCTAAGGTTTTCTCATAAAATTTGCAGCAACACCCTTTCAGTACCTTAATTCACATGATTGCAGTGGGAATTCATCTTATGGAGTTAGGTTTCAAATTCTAAGACTAGCATGAAAAATAGATATCATGTAAATTGCCCTTGGGATCCCTTCAAGAAGGAATTGATGACATGTTCAGAAATCTGTACCCGCATGTAAGCCAACACTCAGATGATATAATTTTAATCAAGTTCCACTAAACCTTCAAGGATAAGAAAATCCCTTTCTTATCCAATGATAACACATCACAGAAAATGAGGAAAAGTTCACCAAAACCATAATGTTTTAGATATCCATTCCTTCTTAATAAATACCCCAATTAATAGCCATTTATTTCTCTCAGTATTTTGTGTGTTAACTGGGCCCAGCTGGATGTTTTCTGCTCTATAAGATGTCTGTCACCTGGGGCTGCAGTCATCTAGAGGTTCCACTCATCTAGGACATCTGAGAGAGCTCACTCACATGAATGACAACTGGTGTTCGTGTCTGCTGGGAGCTCAGTTAAGGTTGTTGACCTGAGCGTCTTGGCTCCCCATAGAGCTCTCCACGTATACAGTTACCAGATTAAAATTAACTCAGTTAGCCTTAAATTCAAGATTAACAGAAATTTTTTTTAGTTTTTGGGGTATGCAGTATTATTTATCTAAACTTGAAACCTACCTGGATTTTAATAAAATAAAACAAATAAATAAAAATAAACAAGCAGTAAAATAAGTAACAAAATTTTTAAATCCTGTCTTTTTATTTGCTAACTCTGGCAATTGCAGGGGATGACCCTGTGAATCTGTAAGTTTAATGACCATCAGAACTGATTCTTCCAATCAGATAGGCCTGGGGAAAATGAGCAGATCAGATTGGCAATAAAGACAAAAGTTGGTAATATTTGGTGTTGGTGGAATGAAAAGCCAGCAGACGCTCGCATATACTGTTGGTGTCAAGTGGGTATATCTGTTTTCTGAGGCTCATATTATTAGAACTTAATGCCATTAATGATCCTTGATGCAAAAGTCCTGTTTTTCCACAAACAAGGGCGTTTCAGCTGAGGGTTTAGAAAAATCTCATCAAGGTGATTATGATGTGTGCCTTAGTTAAGGGGTCCTGGCTGAGGTGGCAGGCCAGAGCCACATGAGTTCCCTCCCTTGAGGAGGAAAGACAGCTACTATTTGTAAGGCAGATGGTTTACTGGGCCCAGCTCCAGTTTCTTAGAATTAGTGTCTGGTTTTAACCTCACAACAGCCCTGCTAGTGAGGTACCAGTAACTTCTCTTCCTCATGGATGTCAGCAACTATAAAACACATGCTCCTAAACACAGAGCTGAATGGCAGAGGTTACTCACCAGGCCCACTGCCAGAGCCAGGAATAGAACCTGCCAGCCTGGGCACCTTGAATTGCTGGTGGTAGACCTTTAGCAAATATATTCGGACATGTACGGTTAAGGAGGTTAATTTCTGTTAAGGAGGGTAATTGCTTACCCTCCCGGCAGTATGGTTGGTGCCCCCTCTCCTTACTTCAGGGGAAGTTTGTGAGAGGGCTGGAAGCAGAAGCCTTCTAGAGCCAGTGTTCCTTCCATCCTTTATGAGAACTTAATTTGTTGAAAGGACTGGGCTGCTTGTACCTGGTAGGGATGAGGGAGCCTCTCAGGACATGAAGATGGGAGAGGAAAGAAGATTTCTCCCAGATAGGGATGAGGTCTGAGGTCTGTAAGTCTCTCCAGGAGTTGGGACCTGAGCATTGCTCTATATCAATGTTTGTGGTGAATTAGTGAATAGTCCTTCGAGGCTGGGCATCCAGCCATGATTCAGATTTGATTTTCCTGTTTTGATCCAGGGGTAGATGACTGAGGGTCTGGGGCCTGTAGGAACTGGGCCAACTATGGAAATGGTCATCTCAGCCCTGAGCAGTGTGGACACGAATGGTGACAGCAGGAGACTCTTGAGGCCATATCAGGAGGATAAATTCCTAGAATTGGAACTGTTTTGTCAAAGAGCATGACCATTTAACATTTTAAATGCTTCCTATTTAATTGAACTTTAAAACCTCTTTAATAATGTGTATATTCCATCCAACAACAATATGAAAACATCTGTTTTTCCAGATCTGTGCAAACAATAGGTTTCACAAATTTTTAGTATTTTTTATTCTGATATCCTGTTATTGGCACATTAGATTTTACTTTATTTTTCCCTATTGTATTACCTTTTAAATAGTGTATTTCACAGATGTATTAAAAAATGCTCAGCTCATGTTTCTGCATTATACTTTAGAATATGTCTTGGAATAATTCTAGAGTTTGAAAAGAAGAAACAGTCACTGAGTTTGTGTTTATGTTGCATTTTGTTTGAATTGAAATGCTGGAGCCACAAGAACCCCATACACAGCATGGAGCTGACAAATTAGTACAACTTCTTTGTGGAGACACTGGGAAGCATCCATGATAGAAGCATGTGAGGCTCTGTCCGCTGCTGCACTCTCAGGTGTGCACTGCAGAGAGTCTTGACACATAGCAAACCTGGTCACAGGAACATGGGTAAATATGAAAATAGCCCCAAAGCCACTTGATTAGAAACATCTCAGAAACACTATTTTCAGAGGAAAACATTTCAATAATTGATATATAAATATGTTACTTATATAGTTAGGGATAAAAATATGCAAAGCAATTGTGTTTTGTTTAGGGATGTATTCATGACTAAACAAAAAAATTTGGACAGTGGTTCCTTCTGGGGAGTGAGGCAATCAGGGAAATTATACAGGAGAGTCCACTCTTTATAACCTTGATTGTGTACGTGCTTGCCTATTATCATATTTCCAATACTTTTTGAAAAATCTGAAATCTATCAAATTTGACAAAGCTCTAATGTGTTTTATTTCTGATTAATAAGTAACCCACTGTCTATTTAAAAAATGTGGAAAGTGCATTCCAATACCAATATGAATATATTGATAACATTTAACCCCACCATTCACTAGTAAAAATTGTAATTATGTTGTTTCTATCAATTATCATCTATACATATGTGTACATGTACAAACACTGTGTATCCATTGAATATGGATTTGACTTAACTCTAATGTATTAATTTTTTGTAGGTGTGTAACCACAGACTTAGTGTCTGAAAGCTACATTCATCTAGTAGCTCATATGTCTGTAGGTCAGAAGTCTGGTCCAGCATGACCTTATTCTCTGCTTAGGGTCTCACAAAGCTAGAATCAAGATGCCCATGTAGACTCCACTGAGGTCTCATGTGGATGATCTCGGTAAACATCTGCTTCCAATATCATTCTTGCTGCTGGCAGAAGTCATCTCTTTGTGGCTATTGGACTGTAGTCTCCATTTCCTTGATGACTGTCAGTTGGGGATATTCTTAGCTCCTGGAGGCTGGTCTACTTCCCTGCCATGCAGCCTCCTTCTTCCATCCAGCAATGGCACATTGAAGGCTTCCTGTGCCTTGAATCTCTGACTTGCTCTGCTCTAAACAGCAGAAGAAAATTCTCTGATTTTACAGGGCTTGACTAATTAGGTCAAGCCTATGCTGATAATCTCCCTTTTGCCACACAACACAACATAATCATGGATTATAATGTGTCTGGTCTTATGACTCTATCTTCTGTCCGTATTCTTAACATATTGCCCTGTGGTGTCCCTTCTACCTTAAAGTCAATGGGAAACTGCTCCTCTAGTGTCAAACTCGATGGCAAATTAAGAGGATAGGAAGGCAGATGCAGTTTAGGAAATGATATGGTGATTTATTTTTGCTTTTCCCCAGCTCTCACATGTAACTCATCCCACAACTCAGAACTGGCCCAAAGCTCATAGGTTTTGGGCATATAGTTCAGATCTTGCTGCTACCTTTCGACAAGCTCTCTATGACAGTAATACCCTCTGGTTTAGGTCAATGTCATCTACTCTCTGGGAGTGAGGGGGTAAATAGCCAGGCCTTTTATGTGTTGAAATCCTACTATCTCCCATATGCACTTGACAGGTTTTCTCATCTATCCCTTGGGACAGTACTCTGAAGAAGATAATGTGATGCATCTTATTTCACAGATAACCAAGCTCCTTCTCACAGGGACTAAGACCCTCTCCAGAGAAGTGGCAGAAATGGAATGTGATTCCATTCCTTGCCCTCCCCACAATATAACCAGCAGCTTTCCATTTGGAAGATGATAGTTTTACATTTCCCTAGTATTGTCCCCTAAAGGTACTTAGTCAATAACCCCTCATGTTGAGGAAGATGATGGTAGAGAAGAAATCTTGTTTTCTGGGCCATGAAACCTAGCTGTGAAATCGCATGTACCAGCAGGTCCTTAGGGTCCCTCTAGGCCTACTTCTTTCATCTGAATGTTTGTGTCTCACACACATTTATATGTTGAAACCTAATACCTTTAGGAGGTAGTTAGGCCATGAAGGCAGAGCCCTCATTAATGGGATTCATGCCCTCATTGGAGGCCTGAGAGAGCTTGTGCCACTTCCACCATATGAGGATGCAGCAAGAAGGTGCAGACAGAGTCTTTACCACACCACAAATATTCTGGCATCTTGATCTTGGACTTCCTAGTCTCCAGAACTTTGAGTAATAAATTTCTGTTGTTTACAAATTACCCATTTCCAGGTATTTTTTTATGGCAGCCCAAGTGCACTGAGACACCCACTGACCCCACTCCACTGACATCAGACCTGGGCATGTGACTAGCTGTGGCCAATGAGCTATGAGGGAAAATGGAGTGTGCTCTCCCAAGCAGAAGTGATAAGAGTCATCTAGGAGTCCCACCTGCATGCTTTGTCCCTCTGCCTCAGCAATGTCTCAGATTTCCTATGAGGTAGTTTAATTCACTTAATCCTCCAGCAGCACTAGAATATGAGAACTTAAATGATGGTAGAAATGCTTGGAAAGAGGCAAGACAAATGATTTGTATGCAAAATTGGCCTGCTAGAAGATCCCAAGTCACATGACCTAACACCGAGTCTGTAGCCAGGAGAAGGTACACATTTTACCCACATCACACAGATAGCAGTTTGTCAGGCTCTGGAAGCAACATCTTCTGCCTTTCACTCTATTGCTCTCTCCAGAAGACCTCTCTTCATGCTTAGATCTTCCCTGGGCATTTGTCTTTATAAGGCCACAGGAACAATCCAGATACCCAGTTAATGGCCACTCCTGATGCTCACTCTCCAAGAGGGGCCCAAAGAGGTCAGGAAAGGTACACTGATTATACAGAAACGGGGTGACAACATTTACCCATCCCACCTACAATGCACGATGCCACAACACGAAAAGGCACCAACTCTTATACCCAATGTGGGTCTGTATGAGTTTCTTTTTCTTTCTGTTGCCATGTTTTCAGAAGCGCTTTAGGACACAATTATGCTTCTTAGCCCATTTAGTTTAGGTTAATGTCACCTCAGAAGCAGAAGTCAGAGAGGGTGGTGGAAAAAAAACTAACACTTCAAGGGCCTACAATGGGCCAGACACTGTGTTAGCCACTTCATATACTGTTTCTCTAAGTCCTTACAACTGTTCTGTAAGTTAGGTATCAGTATTTCCTGCTTAAACTCATTCCTTCCCAGAGGCAGGCTCTCCTAAGGCTCATGGAGGTTAAACATATTTTACAAGGACACAACAAAAATGTCTCCAGACATTTCCATGTCCCTGGAGTTAGGGAGTATAATTGTTCCTGTATGGGAATCACTGCTTTAGATATAAATTTCTCATATGTGTTTGAATACATGGGTCTGGACCCTAGAAGACAGTTCTGTGATAAAGATATGGTTTGAGGGCTTCTGGAACCTGGCATATGAGACATTCCATAAATATTTGTTAATATAAATGCATATGGCATACAGAATTGAGTCTTCAGTCATTTTTCATCCTTACATGAGTTTCTCAAACTGAAGTACAGTCATTCTTATAAACTGTATAAAAATCTGCAGTTTCAACCCAAAATTTAGAGCCTAGCTTTTGTTCCCCTTTATTAAAGGCATGTTTCAAATGGTAAAACATGTAGAAGTGGGTTACATGAGCAGCAAGTAAAGCCAGACCCAAAAAGAGTTTCAACTTCAAGATAGATGAAAAAAAAGCGTGAAAGTCCATCCTAGCCTACATTTCTATGCTGGACACCATGCTCAGTACTTTAATGACATTAACACAGTTGAGCTTCATAATAGCTCTTTAAGGTATTAACCCCATTTATGGATCAGGAACTCAAGGTACAAAGAGGTTAAGAAACTTGTCCAGGACCATATGGCTAGTAGGGAGCAGAGGCAGTACCCTAGCCCAAGACTGTATGGTGTCAAGGCACATTGGTATTAACCGCAATGGCATCCTACCACACAGCAACATATATCTCTAGAGACTCAGCCAAGGCCCAACAACCTGTGAATTTTTGTTTAATTAATTGGACTGAATGTAGTGACTGAGTATAAGAATTCTGGTAAGATTGCAGCATGACTGTTAAATACATCAGAATTTTTTTTTTATAATCAGAAAGAGAAATAACCACATATTACATTATATATGACCTTCAGCATCATTTTTGTATTGTAGAATGTTTAGGATGATAGAATTTTTATAGGGATGAAAGATCACCCATTTATATGTGACTGGTGTGAGTACATTCCTGCTTCCTGTTTTTTTTCCCCCTGCTAGCAGCAGAGAAGCAAGAGAACTTACGTTGGTTATATCCTTCACGGTACAGCGAGACAAGATTCCACAAAAGAATATAGCAAAATTACGATGCTGACAAACAGAATACTGTAATGGGAGGCAGGAAATCTGGGTCCCCGTACTATATCAACAACTTTCTTACTTTATAACACTGAGTAAGTCACTCTACCCAACCTTACTTCCATTAGAAACAGGAAAAATACTACCTAGCCCTGATGGCCAGTCAGAAGAAGCATAACCAAGAGACCCTTTCTCTTTTTTATACTAAAACAAATTACAAGGCAAGAATAATTAAAACTAATACAACAATATATAATTTAATGAAATAAAATAGAAAGCCCAGCAAGAGAGATCAAAGTATTTACAAATGCTTATTATGATAAAAGTGGCATTTTTAAATCACTGGGTAAAGAAAAATAATTTTTATTATTTTTAATACACATTCAAAAGAAAATGAAGTTGTGTTTTCAACCTCACAGCATATTATTTAGGACGTGTCAAATGACAAAAGTATTAAAATTGTATATTCATTAAGATTCCAATATTTAATAGCAAACAAAAAACCCTCTATTGAGCCTATACATACAAAACATTTGAGAAGCTCACATGTGCAGTTTGAATTGGTTCATTTGAATTGTGAGGTTTGCCTTATCAGTGTATAGGGCCTTTATAGTGTAGAGGAGTGCAATGAAACTCATATCACATTATCATATTTTGTAGGACCTGTTTGGATTCATTGCATTGTTTTTATCACCATTTGAAATATCTCAAAGATCATACATTCCATTCAAGAGATTTTTGTATGAATAAACCTACTAATGGCAAAGGTAGTTGGTTGTTCAAGGAACTGTTTTCTTCTCAACTTCCACGTTAAAGATAAAGAATTGTTTTTATCAATATCTAGTGCCTCATAGCTCATTTGTTCATTCCTTCAATCATGTAATTAAAAAAAAAACCTTTAGTAGAGGCTAAGTGCTCCATTTTTTACATTGTAGGATGGTTGTGAAGTTTTATGATGATTATTAATCAATTGTGTCCTTGGATGCTGCAACCATATTGTGTTAAAGGGTGTACAGAATGTCCATTAAAAGGAAAAAAAAGAAGAAACATCTTCCTTAGCTACTTTTTGTTCCAGTTACGTTACTTCACATAATCCTGTCTAGGGAGGTCCTACTGAATATAAAGTGACAGACCATTCAGCAACTGATTGCTTCTGTTACTAGTTTAAGATAAAAACATAATTTTATTATTATTATTTTTACGTTTGACAAGACTTATTTGATGCAGTGATTTTTAAAAGAAAGCATGGTGTCTAGATAAAAACTGATTCTACATTGCCAATAATATATGTAACGGCCATCTGAGACCTGCGACCTCCATTGACCTCTGGTGAACAAAGCATTTCTCATCCCCTTATACACTTCCTTTTTCTTTCTTTCTTTTTTTTTTTTTTTTTGAGATGGAGTTTTGCTCTTGTTGCCCAGGCTGGAGTGCTGAGGCATGATCTTGGCTCACTGCAACCCAAGTTCAAGTGATTCTCCTGCCTCAGCCTCCCGAGTAGCTGGGATTATAGGTGCCCGCCGCCACACCCAGCTGATTTTTGATCATCCCCTTAAACACTTTCAAAGTTTGTGTCTGTCAGATTTGCTGGGTTCTGAATATGAAACACACACTTTCCTATCAGCTTCCCAACACCTTGGGAGGTCATTTCCCTTAATCAACTTGATGAGAAAAGGTTCTGGATTGCTTAACTATCTCATTTACTTGCAATTACTGTGAATTTTAGCTTATATTTACATCTTCTCATTTACACATCCTCATTTATAGTTAGGATATTTTGTAATTCCTATTGTGAGTGCTTGAAATTTGACTTTGTATTTTGCCCCAATAAGTCACCCCTAGAAAAGTTCCATTTATCTTATTTTATTTATTTTGAGAGTCTCACTCTGTTGCCTAGGCTGGAGTACAGTGGCACAATCTCAGCTCACCACAACCTCCACCTCCCAGATTCAAATGATTCTCGTGCCTCAGCCACCTGAGTAGCTGAGATTACAGGCGTGAGCTACCACGTCTGGCTAATTTTTGTATTTGTAGTAGAAATGGGGTTTTGCAATGTTGCCAGGCTGGTCTCGAACTCTTGGCCTCATATGATCCACCTCAGCCTCCCAAAGTGCTGGGATTACAGGTGTGAACCATTACACCCAGCCTGAGAAGCTCCATTTAATTGATATTTTCTTTATGGCTATATGCTCAAGTCTTTGTGTGACAAATGCTTCCTTATCAGATCTTCTTAAGTTTATATGTTTTATTACACAAGTAGTATTTGTTTACCAAAGAAAAATTAGAGAAATAAGATAAACAAAAAGATAATAAAACACTCTAGTTCCCCGACTAGCTATAAACCTATTAGATTTTTTATATGTCATTCCAGTTTTTCTTGTTTTCAAAATGAAGAACATATTTTAGTATATATAGATCTCTTTGATTACTTTAATGCAAACTATCTCACATTATGGAACTACTACTGTAAGCTATTTAATCTCCTATTTGTGGATATACTGAATATTTCTAGGTTTAAAAATACAAACATTGGCACAATTAACATATTTATACAATATTTGTGCCTACTTTTATGTATCTTTTCTGTAGGATAAATATCTATTAATTTCTCATTCAAAAATATGGACATTTTAATAGATATTGGCAAATGACCATTAGAAGAGGTTACACCAAATTATTCTCCTTTACCTCCAGTAGTTGATGAGATTGCCTGATTCTCTGCAATAGCGGTTTTCAAATTTGACTGCTCATTAGTATTACTTAGGGAATGTTTTAAAAATTATCAAGGCCGAAGTTCCTCTCCAGACAAATTAAATGAGCGTCTTTGGGGGCAGGATCCTAGGCATTAGTATTTTCTAAAAGGTCTTCAGGTGATTCTAATGTAACCAGGGTTAAGAATCACTGTTCTACACCTTCACTAATGGTGAAAAATATTCTGTTCAGACCTAGAAATTCTACTTCTAAAAATGTATCCTAGGAGAACCTTTGCATAAATGGACATGTGTACAGTGGAGGGCTATGTTTTTGGCAGTCAGAAAATACTGCCAAGAAAGTTGAGAACTCTGGCATCAAAATCACAAAAAAATGATACATTTGAGACTTGTATTCAGAACTACTATTTACTCTTGCCTGCCTGTTATGTGTGTGACACACTTCTTCAAAAACAGAATTTATGTAAGTTTACAAACTATTTATTTGAAAGTATTAGCTAGAGCTTTTAATAAATTGTGTGAAACCTGAACACAGGGGAATCTTTTGAGTAACATGAATAGATTTCCATCAACTAAAAAATAATCAGTAGATAGTAATACTGTCAGTGTTAGGAATATGCAGAAGGGAAACTCAACCATTAGATGCAGAACCTTTTTAAAGATGGATGGATAAATGGATATTTATAGAAGTGGCCACAGCAATTTTTAACAGGTGGAAAATTTTTCCAAACACACTCTTACACGTAATCCCAAAGCTAAGTTGCTTTGATTAAGGGTAGTAAGGAGCACATAGATCCAACCCACTCAGCCTCCCCGGAACCTCTGTAGTGCCTTCTGAAGCACTTCCTGGGAATCCTACAACTCCAGGAAAGGCAGATTGAAAATCACTGACCTGGGGTAGAGCATTCCAATGACATGCTGGAAATAGGTTATAGAGTGCTCACAGTAGTTGCAGGAGGGAATGGAACAGCTGGAATCCCTGAGGCTGATGCCTTTAAGGGGGAACAGATGTGTCTGTTTATCCCATACAAATACTCTTTTTCTGTGTGTGTTAGGACATGATGAAAATTGAAAAGCACTGATCTCGAGAACAAAAATATTCAATGTATAGACATGGCTATAATGTGATGACCCTGGTGTCCTTGTATAACTCACAAACTGGTTCTAAAGGTGGTTACAGTGATGTATATGGTAATCACCCTGATTTGATAATGATACAACGCGCACCTGCATTGAAAATCACACTGTAACAATCATTACAGTAAACTGGCAACCAACAGAATGGGAAAAAAATTTTGCAATCTACCCATCTGACAAAGGGCTAATATCCATAATTTACAAAGAACTAAAACAGATTTACAAGAAAAAAACAAGCCCATTCAAAAGTGGGAGAAGGATATGAACAGACACTTTACAAAAGAGGACATATATGAGGCCAACAAACATATGAAAAAATCATCATCATCACTGGTCATTAGAGAAATGCAAATCAAAACTACATTGAGTTAACCATCTCACGCCAGTTAGAATGGCAATCAAGGGGAGCACTACACACTGGGGTCTGTGGGGGGAAATGGGGGAGGGATGGGGGTGGGGAGGTGGGGAGAGATAGCATGGGGAGAAATGCCAGATATAGGTGAAGGGGAGGAAGGCAGCAAATCACACTGCCATGTGTGTACCTATGCAACAATCTTGCATGTTCTTCACATGTACCCCCAAACCTAAAATGCAATAAAAAAAATCTGGAGACAATAGATGCTGGAGAGGATGTGGAGAAATAGAAACACTTTTACACTGTTGGTGGGAGTGTAAATTAGTTCAACCAATGTGGAAGATAGTGTGGCGATTCCTCAAGGACCTATAAATAGAAATTCCATTTGACCCAGCAATCCCATTACTGGGTATATATTCAGAGGATTATAAAGCGTTCTATTATAAGGACACATGCACACGAATGTTCACTGCAGCATTATTTACAATAGCAAAGACTTGGACCCAACCCAAATGCCCATCAATGATAGACTGGACAGGGAAAATGTGGCACATATACACCATGGAATACTATGCAGCCATAAAAAATGATGAGTTCGTGTCCTTTGTAGGGACATGGATGAACCTGGAAACCATCATTCTCAGCAAACTGACACAAGAACAGAAAATCAAACACCGCATGTTCTCATTCATAGGCGGGTGTTGAACAATGAGAACACATGGATACAGGGAGGGGAGCATCACACATTGGGGTCTGTGGGGGGGACCTAGGGGAGGGACAGCTCATGCCTGTAATCCCAGCACTTTGGGAGGCCAAGGTAGGCAGATCACCTGAGGTCAGGAGTTCAAGATCAGCCTGACCAACATGGAGAAACCCCGTCTCTTCTAAAAATACAGAAATTAGCCAGAGTTACTGGTGGGTGCCTGTAACCCCAACTCTTCTGGAGGCTGAGGCAGGAGAATTGCTTGAACTTGGGAGGCGAAGGTTGCAGTGAGCCAAGATTGCATGCCACTACACTCCAGCCTTTGAGACTCTGTCTCAAAAAAAAAATGTATTCATGCACACTTACCTTTCAATGTTTGTTAAGGAGTGCCATTAAACTCATATCACATTATCATATTTTGTAGAATCAAGATGGTTCTGATAAAAGATTAATTCTTTGTATCCTTAAACTACAATAGCACAGCTACACATAAAAGCTACATAATAAAGCATGGGCCTAGTGGAGCGTACTTTCTCCAGTGCAATTTCCCATTAAAATGGCATTTCATTATCAACAGGGAAAAGGAATAGCACTCTTTCCTAATTCAAAGAAGGGAACCTAGAAACACATTATTGCTCTCTGCATTACTCTTTCCTGTCCATTGCTAACATACTAGGCATTTTGTTGCTCCCTAACATTTTAGAGCTTTGCACAAAGACCTAATTGGGTCTTGGGGAGTAGCCAGTCTCTGCCTCCTACATGGAGTATTAACATCTTCTGGAGAAGAAAAATATTTCTACTCAAGTCTTTCATATTTTGCTTTATTTTGGGTATCATAACCTGAGACAGCCTAGTTTTGTTTGCTAAATGAGGTGTTCAACATACACAAGAAATAGCTGTTCCAGTTTGCAACTTTCTGGAGTTCTCCTCCCCTTCAGGGAAACCCTCACAATGACCATTGAGAGGGACATGGCGCCTTTAGGAGACAGGTGGCCATAGCTCCTTTAAGATGATCTGCTGACAAGAGACAGTACGTTGTACAGCTGAAAGTAGGTGTCCAGAGGTGAGCTAAAGTCTTAAAGCAAAATTTGCATGTTGCTCTTAAAAATTTTTATCAAGTCATGATTATGACACTTATCTGAAGCTTATTTTATAAAACAATTACCAATCTCTTTAAACTGAAGAAATAGAAATATATTTATATTATCTTCATAAAACTGTACCTGGAAAGCATTTGTGCTTGTCTTATTAATAAGCCTCATTCTGTTTTGAGCTGTAGTTGTATGTACATATCACTTGCTAGTCTAGTCACTGAAGCTGTTGCCTGAGTGTTGGTCCATAACAGAGTTCAGGGCCTGAACTCTGTAACAGAATGTCACCATAGCTAAACTCTTCATTCCTGTTTAAATCTAGTTCCCAAGATATAAAGTGATACAACCTTTCTAGTTGTCAGTTGGTGATAACTGCAAGGGCCTCAAGATCACATGGGAAGGGCAGTAATGAGGAGGCATAAATAGGCAAAGTGACACACATGTATATATACTCCACTTTCCTCCACCCACTAAGTAATGAGGTCCATCTTCACATACCTACAATTAAATCAATGGAATATAAAAGTATGATTCAATTTTCACATCCATAATATGTAATATTATGTAACCTTTAAAATGTTGTTAAAACAATGAGATTATTTTGTCTACGAGAGTAGAAAAACTTAAAAATAGTGATACCAAGTGTTGGCGATATGAAGAATATATGAAGAAATAGACATTCATGCTCCATGAGTTGAGGCTGGTGAGATTCATTTTGAAGCTCAGTTGGGCAATATATATATACATAAGAATTGGCAAATATCCCATGACAAGAAGAAAAGCAGGCTGACATCCAAGAGCTGGCCCAGCACTCACAGCTAGGCCTTGATGGTCTCTCATTGAATAGAAACAATTTCACAGAACATTAACATTAGACCAGGCTACTCCATGAATGTCATGTATCAAGACAAAAGCAAGACTACTCTGTAATCATGTATTAACACAGAAAATCATTGTCCCAATTATAAAAATGATGAAATATCCCCCCTGCCCCCATTCTGGCTAATATTAGTAACTGCTGCTTCTTTACCAATGATAACTTTGGTATTCCTCACCTATAGAATAAGATTTATTTAAATACCAAATCATAGAATTACTCGTGCTTCCCAACTGCTCTCAATCTACAACAAAGCCTCACTTTCTTAAACTCTCCACCAAATCACCTAACACGCCCAAATCTTATAAGAAGTCATTTCTAAAACCATCTTACTGAAGCACCCCATGATTCCCCATTCATTGTGTGTTCTCACTCACTGCAACAAGAAACCCAACTTGTTCAAATACAGGCATGTTCCTAGTGGTCTCTGGCTAAAGGGCACAGCCATTTATGATCTCTGACAAAGCAGTTGCGCTGCAAGGAATTTATCATTTGAAATATTCAGAAGGCTGGGCATGGTGGCACATGCCTATAATCCCAGCTACTCAGGAGGCTGAGGCACAAGAATTGCTTGAACCCTGGAGGTGGAGGTTGCAGTGGGCCTAGATCATGTCACTGCATTCTGGCCTGGGCAACAGAGTGAGACCCTGTCTTAAAAAAATACTCAGAGATGTGAACACATAAACATGGATTCTCACTGCAGCATCAATTCTCACAGGAAAAAAATCCTGTAAGTGTTCATCTCCAGGGAATGGATTAAATAACATGTGATAGAACCACATAAAAGAATATATGCAGCTGCTAAAAAAGCATATTGCATGAAAACTACACAATGCTGCTTAGAGAAATAAAGGAGACTTAAATAAGTGGAAATTTTATTAATGGGTCAGAAGATTCAAAATTGTTAGAAGTCATTCCAAAGAAATGAAAGCCTATGTCCATAAAAACGCTTGTATACAAATGCTCATAGCTGCTTTACTTATAATAGCCAAACTCTGAACAACTCAAATGGCCATCAACAAATGAATGGATAAACAAACTGTGGTAAGGCTTATGGTGAAATACTACTTGGCAATAAAAAGTGATGAAATAGTGACACATGACATGGATGATTCTCAAATAATTATGCTAAGTGAAATAAGTCAGATCCCCTCCTAATCAAAGAGTACATGCTGTATGAGTCAATTTATAGACAATTACGGACAATGAAAACAATTATATGTTGTCAGAAAGTGACCCATGGTTGCCTGGGTGAGGGGCACAGGGAGAGAGAGGAGGGAAGGACTATAAAGAGGCATTAAGAAGCTTTGAGGGAGGCTGGGCGTGGTGGCTCACACCTGTAATCCTGGCACTCTGGGAGGCCGAGGTGGATCTATCACTTGAGGCCAGGAGTTCAAGACTGGCCTGGCCAACATAGGGAAACACTGTCTCTATTAAAATTAAAAAAAAAAAAAAAATTAGCTGGGTGTGGTGGCACACGCCTGTAGTTTCAGCTACTCAGGAGGCAGAGGCACAAGAATCACCTGAACCTGGGGGGCAGAGGTTGCAGTGAACTGAGATCACACCATTGTCCTCCAGCCTGGGTGACAGAGCAAGACTCTGTTTCAAAAAAAAAAAAAAAAAAAAAAAAAAAGCAGCTTTGGTGGGTGATGAATGTTTACCATTTTTATTGTGGTTGTGGTTTTGTGTGTATATATATTTCAAAATTGATCAAACCGTAAGCTTAACGTATGTCAATTATATTTCAATAAAGCTATTAAATAAAAAGCATGTGACAGATCTAGAAATACTAAATTGAAAATATAACTGTTAAGAGGAAAAGGCAAGTCTCAATACTGTATTTCTATTTTTGCAAAAGAATGTGCATGTTGTAAATTAAGAGAATATGCAATAAAGGATTACAATACTATATACCAACTTTTAACATAGGAAAAATATTAAGTTATTCAAAAATATGTTGTAGAAGCATATTTATTGACATAAAGATGTTTACAGTATACAACTGAGGGGGAAGAAGCAAGTTACAAACATATTTACAGTATGATCTTGTTTTAGTTTCTCAACTGGCAGAAAATCTCAAAAGCATATAACTCCATATTTTCACACATAGAAACTTTCATTTCAGCTTATACCAGGGATTATAATTCCCACCATGAGTCTTAGAGAACTCAGCCATAGCCTAAATCTCCTGGGAATGCTATCTGGTCCATACAAACTTCCAAGAATCACTATCTTGTAAGGTGACACAGCAGCCTCTTCTATCTTTCCTGATTTGTATTGTTGAAGCTGCAATTCTGGGTCTAAATTTCTCCAATTAAGTTTAAGCTGGTACAAATGCAGAAATGTTCAAGATTGCCTAATAGCAAAAGATAAAGTCCCTTGGCCTTTCATATGACATACAGGAGAATAAATCATAAATGGCAAAAAAAGTTAAGGTATGATTTTGCAAGGAGGAAAAAGGCAATTACCCTTTAAATTCAGGGTATAAAATGATGTACATAATGATTTCAGCTCTTTGGGAAAGAAAAAGTACAAATGGATAGAAAAAGATACAAAGGACATCTAACAAGTTGCCCTTTGCTGATGACTCCAAATCTACATCTTACTGAATAAAGTTTTGGGCACCTACTATTTCCAACACTGCCAGATAAAATCCATCTATTCATCTTAGACTTTTCTCCTGACCTTCAGCCAGATGTGGCCAAATGTCTAATGGATACATGAATTTGGAGGAAGTTAAGAATTGTAACACTTGGCATGAGCATCATCCACTGTAAAATTAAACCATTAAAATCAGTCTCCAAGCTTTGAAGGCCACCACCTCAAACTGTCCTTCAGGAGGATTGTAAGTAGTGTGGTGAGATGGGTTCTGGTGTCAGGCAAAACAGCTATGCCACCTGCCTGCTGTGGCAATCTAGGAAAAAGTATTTAACCTCTCTAATTCTCATTGGAGAGTACCCAGAATAATGAGTTCTAATAAAAATACAAGTAACTAGCTCACAAGAGCACTGTGAGCAGAGGAAAAAAAAACCTTGTGAAATATGATGTCAACACAGTGTCTGACATAGAATATGCACTCACAAATTTTTCCTGCCTTCTCTTTTGTGACATGACTTTGATGTAAATGAAACAGCATAACAATTTAAGAGTTATAAACGTAGTAGCAAAATTAAAAAATGGAACAATAATACCTTTTGTCTGAGATTCTGGGTCATTTCTGTGTTGTGGAACAAGTATCTGATACAGCTGGAATAGGAGAAAAATAGTAGTTTCTCTTATATTAAATAGCCTATAGCAACCCCTGCCTCCTTTATATAGTGTGCACATTTGGCCATGAGTATGCATGGCACACACATAGACACACACACACACTCTCTCTCTCTCTCAGTACTGTTAGTTATCTTTGTGTGTGTGTATGTCTTACGTCTGCAACTAGATTACAAACTCAAGGATATTTTCTTTTTTGCCACTTTAAGCCACAGATGGATCTAAGCAGATACTAATGAACAAGTTAGCTTAAATGAACTGGTTCTCTATCTTAAATGTTAAAAAATATGCCAATCGAGACAAGATAAAAATCAACAAACATTTTGGGCCCAAGATAAAATATTTATTTGATACCCTCCAAATAGTCTAGTTCAAACCTAGAGCCTGTCCCTGGTAACTTTGTGTTAAAGATGCAATGTACAATGTGTACACTGTAATGTACAGCCTGCTAGAGTTTGGAGATGGTTCAAAATGTTCTATTTCTGGTTCATTTTACATTGTTTCAATAATCCCTTTAACTTCCCTGAAAATGGCCATGAGTGTATTATAACTCATGTGATCAACAACTACAATTGAGCCTTTTCTGATATGCTCCTTTATGTTAATAAATATGGCCACACCACTAACAAGATTGGCTTTTGCCTCTTTCTGGTTAAAGATGAGTTTTAATGCTGCCAATGCCTTCATATTGATCATGTCTCTGGCTGCAGTTGGATTTTCAGACATATTTAAAAGTAGTTTCAAAACAAGATTTCTGGTTTTGCAATTTCCTGAGGACAGCAAATGGAAAAGCTCTGAAAAGTGATTGGCAACAATGTAATGATGGACAAAATCAGTAGTCAGTTGTCCTAGTATCTTTAATCCAGATTGCTGTCCGGGTGAGTTCAAAGGAAATGACATGGTTTCTTTACACATATGCTTAACATGTAATTCAAGTTTGCGTTGTCTTTCATCCTCAGAAGGAGGATTTAGAGTAATTACAGTCTTTTTTCTTATTTCAGGGGAAGGAAAACTGAGCAAGCTTTCAATAAGTGTCACTATACCCACTTCATTAATAAACTCTTGGGCAAATGGGTGAACATTATGGACACCCATTGCAATCCGTGCTATTTTATGAATAAGAGGATCAGTAGTTGACTTAAGTATGCTAACAAGTTTTTCAAATTCCTCAGAATTCATATAGCATTCCATTTTGCAAGGACAAGCAAATGGCTTAATCCCATTTACCTCCCTGATCCTGATTTGGCGTCTAATCTCATCTATGGTCTGGATGCAAGGGTCAGAACCAAAAGGACCCTCAGGGACAGGCTGTGAGCATGAGCGAGTATTCCTAGAAGAGTGGCAAGCTGTTGCCACAGGCAAAGAACTGGCATTTTCTTCAGCTGAGGCCAGAACAATATATGAAGGAGGGCTTGCCTCAGATGGTGCCTGGGATCTAAATCCTAACACTGCTGGAGTTACAGCAGGGGCTTTGGGCCAGATAGTCACCTCAGACCAGTCCTTGGGCCTATCTTTTTCATTAATTTCATACACAGGCAGAGGCTTAATTATCCTGCTCACAGGTTTAGGATTAGGGTCAAAACTAGTATCATCTCCTTCCCAAAACCAGCTCCCAATAACATTCTCTTCCTCCTCCTCCTCAGCCCCTGACCTAGGTTTGCAACCAGCCACAGCTGCAGGCTCCAACTCCTCAGCACAGACCTGGGCACCAATTTCAGGTTTACCATTCTTAGTACTGGAACTATTACCAGCCTCTTCTTCATTCCCAAACCATGAGTCGACAGTGGCCTCTTCCCCAGCCCAGGACCAGGCATCAATACCAGCCTCATTTTTACATGTGGAACTGGGGGACTCATTCCCAGACTTGGGACTGACATCTCCCATGGCTTTGCCCTGAGTCTTAGACTCTGACAGGGCTCCTTCCTTCATCTCAGCAACAAGCTTATTCTTAGAGGCTGCCTTCATCTCTGTCACTGTATCTTTCTTAGACCCTGCCTTGGCTTTTGCTTTGGACCTGGTCTTGGCTACAGGCCTAATGCCACCAGTAGCCTCCCTTTCTGCTCCAGCTTTAGCTTGTATAGCAGCCTTTTTTTCAGTTTTGGCCTGGGCTCTTGTCTTATTCTTAGTCCCAGTCATGGTTGAAGCCCAGTTATACGTCCCTGTCCAGTCTTGGCCTTGGTTCTCAATGTGTCCTAGGTCGATGTCTTAACAGTCTTTTACTGGGTCAGGGAAAAACTTGGTAGCAAGAGTTAGAGTCAACTGTCAATTCTGCAGTCACAGAGTTCTCTTTCCAAACATACAGCGTCTGCCAATGATACAGAGGGCAGAGGCACACTCAGGCTGGGGAAGAATGAATGTTGTCAAGTGCAGACCTGCTGAAGGTGATGGTCTTCCAACAATCCAAAGCCACCACAGCTACCAGTGGAGATGGACCTGAGGTTGAAGAAAAAAACTGGCTTTGAGTCTTGTCCAGCTGTGCTTCTCTATGCAAACAGCCACACAGAAGGGCATAGGAGAGTAGAAATGAATTGTGTAGAAGTGAATTAACAGAAAACTCTACTACTTCATTTTATACCTTGCACACTGCCACTAATGCTCAACAATGTCCTTCCCAAGCACTGCCATTCTTTTACTCTGCATCAAACAGGAACAAAGATGGAGGTAAGCTTGCTGAGCGTAAGAAAGGCTAAAGGAGTACCCAGTCCCTTTGGATCCATGCTAGTAGGTCCACCACTCAAATATATACCACTAGAGTCCATAGGTGTATTCAGGAAACCCTCACACCAACCTGCACTGATCCAGTGCAATTCTTCCTCCTTCCTTGTTTCCAGTGTTGATAAGCCCTATAGTTAAGCCATGGGCAGGCCTATGGACAAAAATACAGCTGGGATTGGAATTTTGAGTATTTGGTTAACAGACCTGCACTATAATCTCTAAACCAAAAACCTGCCTTTCCAAATCTAGGACTTTGGTTATGTAACACTCCTGGCCTCTGAGTACTCCTCATGGCTTCTCTTCCCATTTCCCGTCCCAATGTCTACCAATTACCTCATCGGCATAATCCTGGCTTACCCCACCCCATCACTTGTACACAAATGTGAGGTCAGAGGTGTCTGGAAAGCTGGAAGACAATGGCTCCAAAATGTGATCTGGTCTAACCCACTTGGCAACAGCCTCTCCATAACCCCAATCAACAGGGGTGCTCACACTTAAACCTACCTTGGATCCAAATAAATAGTTTTTGTTCTCTTAATTAACTTCCAAGGGAACAGCTACATACAGATCTCTACAGGAACCTAGAAAGGAACAGACCTAAGGATAGAAAGGAAGGCAGAGGAAAGAAAATAGAAGAGACTAAGATGATCCAATGCCCATAACAAGGCTTATAAAATATGCATTTGAATATTCAAGGCCATGTTAAATGTCTCCCACCTGTCTGCTCTTCCCCAATGATTCCCCAGCCATCACCCCAAGACCTGCAGCCTGATTATACCTCCTGCCAACTTTGAAGCCAGTCATTTTCCCAACAGAAGTTATACTCCTTCCCTGAACAAAAATATGAGGTGCAGAAATAGGTAGTGGAAACATAGGTAAATGTACTTAGAAGGCAGGCAGGGAAGATAATGGAGACTGTTATTTTAATACCATCTGTGCATGTACCTCCCCTTCCCCATGCATACCTAGATCCTACCTCATTCACCATTTATGTTAGCCTGCTCATACAGCAGGGGTTCTCAGGAGATGCTATCCTTCCCACCAAAGAAGAGTCCTCTAGCTAGGGAAGAGTCACACCCTACAAAAAGAAGGAAGAGCAATTAGCCAAAAATAACCCCGAGACTTTGTTAACAATGGTAGAAAAATCGCAGGTTAAGGGACAGATTACCAAATTCGGATTATAACACCTCCTTTTAGAGAATCAGAAACTAAGTAAATGAAGTCTCCCAACTCTCATAGCTCCTCAGATATCCACCATCACAAATGCCATGCATTCTTCCGTGGGACTATTTCTGTACCAAAATGAGGGGGTCTGTGAGGAGTGGCTGGAGATAGTTTTGGTTTCCAGAACCAGAAACTGAAGCAGCTGATTGACTTCAAATGTTCTAAATTGACCCTTCAAAAAGATTTCTCCTCTACTCAGAACCCACATTCTCACACATCATTACATTACTTAAAGAGGATCAGCAAGTTGAGAAAACAGATCCTGAACAAGAAAGGTGGATAAATATTACTCTGGTATTTACACGGACCACTGTTGTGAAATTCGACCCAGTCTACACCCTGTCCATTTGCTTGCACAAAATTGGATGTGGGGATCTAAATATGTAAGACAATAAGGCAGTGCAGTATTAAAAGGCGGTTAAACGTTTCATTTTAGTGTCTTCATAATCCACCCACTCACGGTTCCACTTCTGGAGAATCCACCAGACCTATCGCGCAGACAGGAGACTTTGACATCAACCTGGAGCCTGAGGGAAGGGACAGCACCCAGGACACGGTGTCCGACAGGCCCCTTTCCGGAATCAGGGCCCCGAGTAGGTAACGCGGCCCACCTCCCGCGGGCTGGGCACAGAGCTGGGACGCCGGCCCCCACCTGCCTCCCCGGGCGCCCCCCACAAAGGCTCCCGCTCCGCCATTTCTCCCGCAGGAGCTTCCCCCACAGCCCCCTCCCGGCACAGACACCGTCGAGGGCGGGGCGCGGGCGCCTGCAAAGCCGGCTGGGAAGCGGTCAGTGTGGTTCTCCTGCAGACGATCTGACGGTTCTCCCCGAGCCAGGCCCTCAGCCCTAGGCCCGGCCTGACCCACACTGGTCACCGCCTCCCCATCGCCAGGGGTCTCGGACATTGCGCACCTCTCTCCCGCACCCGGTTCCAACCGGATCGTCTCCTCCTTGCCGGGCTGCCAGGGTCGGCGGGGCAGGTTACCAGCCTGTCCACCCTGGCGGACCACCCCTACACCCCGGACCCCACCCCACGCACCCCCACTTGCCTTCAGAGGCCCAGGGCCCAGGTCGTCGGCCTCCCCCTCCTCTCCTCAGCTCTCCTCTGGCGGCTGCTTACTTGGATTCCCACCGCTTTCCCCGCATTCCCAACAGCAAAGAGGCGTCCTGCCCCCCACGCCTCTACACCAAACAGGGCAGGGGCCGCGCAGGACGCGGTAAGAACCGCCCGCCGCGAGGGTGCTGGGAAAGGGGGGCGGAGGGATACGGCGTGAAAGGCTGGACGCCCCCTCCCAGGCCCACCGTAGTTCCGACCCAGAGGTGGGCGGGGCCACGATGAGCCCCAGCGTGGACGTGCGTGTTGGCACCAGGCTGCGTCAGGAGGCCCTCGCAGACCCTAAAACGTGGCGACCACCAACAGATTTTTAGCGTTGCTATAATATTTGGGACTGGTGAGAGGCTGGGGGCACGGGCGTGGGACAGGATGGGGAGGTCAGGAAGAGCCTCGCTGGGGGGAGCAGCGGATGGATATCAAACTGCCCTTTGGTGTGTTTGCACTACCAACCCAACCCCCTCCCCCGACAAGGACTGCTGGGTGTCTGCCCCCTCCCTCTCCCCAGTCCTCTCACCCTCCTTCCTGGACGCTAATGGGAAAGAGGGTGTTAGCACTGTAGTCTGGGAGGGGAGAGATGATTTCGGGCTAGACAGGCCCATGGCTCTAAGGTGGTCCTCCTGTGCGTTTCTTTCCCTGCTTCATGGAGTCACTCAGAGGAGAAGGTACACCTGCTCTTAAGTGAACTCCAGAGCAGGGGGCTCCCATCAAGGCCTCACCACTGCTCCTCCTGTAAAAGAAGGTAGACCTAGACCTCTAACCCTAGGAAATCAACCACTGGTCTGCACCAGACTCATTTCTTTCTGCTACATTGCTTTTTCTCATTTCAAATGGTGGCTCACATTGGCATTGCGTTGTCCCCACAGTTGTCCCCAAAAGCGGACCTTTCCCTGTCAGGACCCACAGGAGGTCATAGCAGTCCTCCCTCTTTGATGGCTCCAGGTAGGGATGGTCTTGGCGCCTCTCCACTGTTCTGTCAGGAGAGGGGACCACTATTCGCCCACTTCCTTAAGGCGGATCCCAGATCCAACTGCTCTCCTCAAATGCTCCTTTTCTCCCAGCCCTGCACCTGCCTAATGAATGCATGTGCTTTTTTCTTCTGAACGTATAAAATATTTTACTCTCCCTTCCAAGCAGTGGGGAGTTTGAGTTGTTACACTGGAAGTTCCCTGAATGAAAGGACCCTTTTGGTATTCACCACTGTATTCTCAGCACATTGTAGACAGTATCATCAGTCAGGATTGAAGGAGGTGATGGGCTACTGAGTCATGACAATTCTATGGCACCCTCTGTTTTATGTAGATCAATCCTAATTCAAAGTAACCCCAGGGCTTAGCCCAGAGTATGCCACACACAGCTGCTCTCTGTATGGTTTTTCAATGTTGGAAGGGAACAAGAGAGGAAGACACAGAATGTGAACTAACTCCTGAAGCACACACTTATTAGAGATAGTATCAATATCTACATTTTAAAATATAGAGCACAAAGAGGCAGAAAAATATGATCATTTGTATTCCCTTTGTGGATGCCTCAATCTGACACACCAAAATATGTGAGTTAGGAAATACTAGTCATACTAAGAGAAACAGGAGTTTCAATTGCATGTCACACTACTTTTTGATGAATCACTTTAGGATATGATTCTCAACATTTGTGTGTGGTGGTTTTTTTTTTTTTTTGGTTTTGTCCTTTAAGCTTAATAGCATTAAAACTTTAACAGACTCTCAAATATGAAGGACACTGGCCTGCAGATTCTGATGTGAGAGTTTTCTTTCTCCAGTATAATGCTTTAAGTAAATATATGTGAGAATATTAAAATGCATAATTTCTTATAATAACAATTAATTGTAAATAATGTAAGTGAAACCACCTTTATAAAAATTGTAACAATGAGACAATGATGATAGTGAAGGAGATCTGATCTGGCTAACACTTGTCTTGCCTTTGGCTTTCAAGCTGCCCTTAATTATTTCTGGGCTTATAAGCTAACTTTGGGAGACATTTACTTTATGGTTTAAATGGTAATAGCCATTCCCCAAAACTTAACCAACTGCCTTAGTAAAGCTACTAAGAAACCACCAGGCTAGAAGGATGGAGCAGCCTGAGTACTGTTAAGGTGTAGACATGAAGGATTGACAGCCATTATTCTGGAGGTCACAAGATATGCAATTTCCCCAATTACTCCTGCAGATAACATCACTATTGTAGAACCTAGGATTGGCCTTTTCAGGTATCTTTTCATATTTCTTGCATGTCTGGCTCTACCATGACCCACCAACTGCTCCAGAGGCCCCATCCAGAAGTGACTCAGCACATAGAAGGACCATTTTCCACACCCCTATGATTGCACCCGCAACCAGTCAGCACCAAGCACCCATTGCCTAGCTGCTCCCATTCCTTTCCCCAAACTACCTTTGAAAAACCCCAGCCCCCAAATTCTTCAGGAGATTGAGTTAAGTCAGGACTTCATCTCCCAGTTGGCATGGCCAGCACTGCATCAATTAAACTCTTTCTTTACTGCAATGCCATGGTCTCTTTGATTTTGTTTGTGTAGCTGGCAGGAAGAACCCATCAGGCGGTTACATGAATAGCCATCAATAGGGAAAGGATTAAAGTAAGTATGATAAATTTATTTTATAAAGTACTATTCTACCCTACTATGATATCAAAAAGAAGTACCTCTCTATATACCAAAATAGAAATAACTCAAAATACAAAGTGAAAATGCAAGTTGTACAATAATACATATGATTTATGGAAAATGTGCATTATAAGTATATATCTATTGTAATAGGAAAATAAATCTCAGGATCCCAAAATTGCTAAGCTAAAGGGAAAAGTCAAGGTGGGAACTGCTTAAGGCAAATCTGCCTCCCATTCTATTCCTAAAATAGATAGTTACTAAGATAAAAAAGCTACATACCTCCCTCACCATTTATCTGCAAAGAAATTCCTTGTGGACAAAGGACAGAGCTCATAGTTATCCCTCTGCTCACTGAGATAAATGCATCTGATTGCTTCCTTCGGAAAGGCTAATCAGGAACTCAAAAGAATGCAGCCATTTGCCTCTTATCTATCTTTGACCTGGAATCCCCCTCTCCACTTGGAGTTGTCCCACCTTTCTGGACAGAACAAATGTTCATCTTACATGTATTAATTGATGTCTCATCTCTCCCTAAAACGTACAAAACCAAGCGGTGACCTGACCACAATGGGCACATGTTGTCAAGACCTCCTGAGGCTGTGTCACAGGTATATCCTTAACTTTGACAAAATAAACGTCCTCAATTGACTGAAGCCTGTCTCAGATATTTCAGGTTCATATTTTGGGAACCACAAAGGGATTCTGAGTGGAGGTGCCCCTGAGCTTGACAAATCTCCTATTGATGCTTAGTACCAGCCTGAACTATCTTTATGGCATAAACCAATAGGACAATTTGCAGAGACCTGGAAGGCCCCCTCCAGAGAATCCCTGATCTCCCAAAATTTGGTCGAGAACTAAAGTTTAGCTTGCGGTACAATTCCTTTTTCTGGAGTTTTACTTGCTTCCAATAAGGAAGGCAGGGTCTGCAAAATATCTCAAGCACAGATCTTAGGTTTTACAACAGCAATGTTATTCCCAGGAGCAATTTGGGGAGGTTCAGATTCTTGCAGCTGGAGGCTGTATGTGCCCTAAATCATAATTTCTAATCTTGTAGCTAATTTGTTGGGCCTACAAAGGCAGACTGGTCTCCATGCAAGAAGGTCCCCCCAACCACCGGGAAAGGGATATTATCAATTTTGTTTCAGAGTTAAACTGTAAACTAAATTTCTTTCCAAGGTTAGTCTGGCCTACACCCAGGAATGAACAAGAACAGCTTAAAATTTAGAAGCAAGATGGAGTTGGTTAGGTCTGATCTCTTTCACTGTCATAATTTCATCAGTTATAATTTTTGCACAGGTGGTTTCATTAACACACTGAGATGGACAAAAATGATGAGGGCAACAGCAAGCATGCCTTCATTTATTTCTTCTCCAATGCACTTTCTTTCTATAGATTTTCGACCTATATTATTGCATCTTTTCCTTTTTAACTTCTCTTGCAGGACAGGTCTGCTGGTGATGAATATCCTCAGTTCTTGTTTGTCTGAGAAATTATTTCTCCTTCATGTTTGAAGGATAATGTCACTGATCATAGAGGTCTGGTTTGGTACTATTTCTTTCATTATTTTAAATATTACAGCCCCTTCTTTACTTGCATGGTTTCTGCACTGTAATTCTTATCCTTGTTCCTCTGTAGGTAAGGGGTTTTGTTTTGTTTTGTTTTTTATTTCTTTCAGCATTTTCTCTTTGTCTTTCTTCAGTTTGGATACGATATGCCCATGTTACAGGTAGTTAGACAGGCAAGAGTGGGGCAGAAGAAGGGTCTCCCCCCACCCACTAGGACTGTGAGAAGATTATTTAGCAATGATTGGATTGCCTCTCTAAAAGTGAAAAATCGGCAGTTGGTGCCAGGGAGAGGCCATTTCCTAATGGCCCACACCTATTGCACTAAAGTGTTAATTGAATGCAGGCACCAGGGAAAAGCAACTTCCTAGGCATATGCATTAAGAGACAAAATAGCAGAGTATGACCTTCTGGGGGCACTCCACTGGAAAAGAGAAGAAAGCCTCAGAGGGGCATGCATACAACTTTCTAAGCACACTGTGCGTGCTCACTTTCTCTAAGGGTAAGGAGGGCACCTTGCATGTGGGTGGCTCACCTAATAGGAGAATCACGGGAAAGGGGGCAGCCTATAAAGTCCTAGGATCAAGGTTAAACATCGCACCTGTCCTTCAAGTCGCCTGCTTGGGTCTCTTTCAAGCATGCTTTCCTTTATTTCCTGTTCTAAAGCCTTTAAAAATAAACTTCCACTCTTGCCCTGAAACTTCCCTGAGTCTCTTTTTCTGCCTTATGATTCTCAGTTGAATTCTTTCTTCTGAGGAGGCAAGAACTGAGGTTGCTGCAGACCCATAAAGATTCACCAATGGTAACTTGGACGTTTGTCACCCTTAACATATTAGGTGCCATGAGACTCCATTATTTGCCACCGATAACACATTTGCCATGTGACTCAGATGTTAAGAGATATCTGTGCCTTGCCTTCTTTGGCTGGAGGCATCCGACCCCCATGTGCAGTTTTTCCTCCTCCTCTCTCTCTCTCTCTCTGTGCTGCTGCTGCTGCTGCTTACAAACAACCCTCAGAACAATTCCTCTTAGCTATAAGTGACTCTGCTTTCCGTGGCTGATTTCTCAACTCACCCTAATGGGTGGCTCACAGGGGTGGGAAGGACCTTAGGGTCCACATCAAGTAGTCCAGAAGCATTAAAAGGCCCTCCTAGATAGGAGGCTCATGAGAGTGGTGAGGCTGAGGCCTAAAAACCATGCAATGTCTGGGGTTTCCTCTGCTTTTTCTTTCCAACTAAAATTGGCTCTTTTCCAAAAACCTGTACCGCCCATTCTCCTGTTTTCTCTGTGTGTGGTCTAAAATGGCTTTGTAGGCCCACCAGACCTTCTGCCTTGGGGGAAAGCCTGCCTCTTTGCTTTCACTTTGCATGCCATATGACTTCTAAAACACACACTCCCTGTTATTCCTGCACCCATGGCTCTCTGCGGCAGCAACGGCATAAGCTCCTTTGTGGATCTCCCCTGAGGTTTATATTTGTTTTTACCGTCTCTGGTGACCTTCACTCTTTCCCCTGTCTGCTGGCATGTGGCCAGGACACTAATTGGAACTCCAGAGCTGCCAGCTTCTTATAACTTATCATGTGCATTTTGTTCCTGTTATATCCCAGGGATACTTTTCTGATGGCTTTTAAAAGCAGCTTGCTCACCTGCATAGGCCTCACTCTGGCACTTTAAGAATCCCAACCTTTTGCTTTTTAAGCTGGCACCACTTTGGGAGGAGGAGAAATTCTTACCCCAAGTCCCAAGTCCTCAGAGTTACTGCTTTATGTCTAGAGGGAAAATAAACGTTACCCTCTTGAATACAAGGGTTCCTGTTTTTGTGAGCATATGAAGACTTTCCATGAGTATTCCTCTTGCTTCTTTCCACTTCCTCCTATAGCCTCAATTTCTCGAATTACTTCCATGCTCTTCTCAATGTGCATCAAGACCTTCAAGGTCATATTCTAAGGGAGCGGGGAGAGAAGTCCAGCTGCTGTGGCAGTTAACAGAGAAACAGTTTTCTAAGAAAAAAGACAATTATTTTATTAGTAAAATCTTCTGAGTGAGAGCCACTATAAGGTCATGGAGACAAGGATATAGTCTGGCCAAAAGCTACAAATGCAAGTGTGAAAGGAAAATATCCTGTAACCCCAAAATCACTAACCTAAAGGGAAAATTCAGGCTGGGAAACTGCTCAGGGCAAATCTGCCTCTCATTCTATTCAAAGTCACCCCTCTGCTAACTCTGATAGAGGCATATTCTGATTGCCTCCTTTGGAAAAGCCTATCAGAAACTCAAAAGAATCCAACCATTTGTCTCTCACCTACCTGTGACCTGGAAACCCCCTCGCTGCTTTGAGTTGTCCCCACCATTCTGGACAGAACCAATGTACTTCTTACATATATTGATTGATATATCATCTCCCCTAAAATGTCTAAAACCAAGCTGTGGCCCAACCACCTTGGGCAAACGTCCTCAGGACTTCCGGAGGCTGTGTCACTGGTGTGTGTCCTCAACCTTGGCAAAATAAACATTCTAAATTAACTGACACTTGTCTCAACTTTTCAGGGTTCATACAAGAAACCCATAGGACAGAGATGAAGGGTGGCCCCAGCTGACAGATTACCACTGGAACAGAAATGAAAGACTAGGGGATTACACAGTAATAACCAGTTAATTTCAGAACCCCAGGAATGGACAGGGGCACACTGTTCACTCCATATGTCCTCTGTTCTCAATTGGGTACTGTGATGAGATGGGACCATGGATATAAAGTAAAGACTAGTTAAGTCTGGAACCCAAGAAGGGTGATCCCTGCCTAACAGATTACCACTGGAACAAAGATGAAAGGCTAGGCAGGTACACAGTAAGGATCAGTTAATTCTTGAACCCCAGGGATGGACAGGGGCTCACTTTTCACTCCAGTATCTCTTCTGTTCTCTGTTCTCAAATGGGTAATTGTGATGAGATGGGACCATAGGTACATGGTAAAGACTTGTTAAGTCCAGAACCCAGGATGATAGGGGATGCCCCATATGGGATAATAGGAAGAAAGTGGGGATATCTTTTTTCCATTTTCCTGTTTTATCTTCTCTGTTCTCTCTTCACAAATGGCAGATGGGAAATTGTGTCTCCATACCACAGGATTTGTGCCTCAGATGTATTCCCCAAAACTTGGAAAATTTTAAACTCTCCAAATCTTAAAGTGCTTGGCTTAAAAATAAACATGGGAGGCAATTACAAGGGTCAGCCTTGGAATCCAGTACCTCTGTGCAGGAAGTCCTTGGATTAGCTTCTTAAGTCTTTTATAACCAAGAGTAGAATAAAGAAAACAGGGGTAAGCCTGTTGGGTGGGGAAAATGATATCCCCTCCCTCAAAACAAAAGATTTACACCTCTTTATATTACTTAAGGGACCAATTGCCATTCTCCCACCATTCCCTGGTAATGACTAAAATAGCCCACATTTATTCAGACAAGCCCTAGCAAAAATCTAACTTAGCAATCTCTTGAGAGAGGATAACTTCTACAGTATGTATATAACCTCTTTATTTACTCCCCCTTCTCAGGACACACATGGCAACATGCAGTACAAACCTTAACTTTCTAGCAGAAAAAAAAAATGACTTTTGTCTAGTTCAAAGTTTCCATGAAACGGAAAAAGATGATTTCTCCTTGGTGTTGTGGCTTGGTCCCCAGGGTGCAGCAAACAGAGTCACTAGGGCTTCTCAGGGAAAGGGAACCCAGAAGCCAGCAGCCAGCCATGCTAGTAGAAAGGTAGGAATTCTTACCAGTCAGACTTCTGGCTACTCTCTCTCAGTGCAAACCAGTTCTAAGAATGGTAGATATCAATGTTTTCCCTGCCCCTCAATGAATGACTTCTGACTTCCCTTCCTGAATTTTCCTTTGTCGAATCTACCTTTGTAGACTCTAAATCTTGAAAAACTGCTTACCATCTCTTTGAAAATACCTCATACACTCATGGACAAGTCATAACCTTAGTTAAGTCTTATTGATTTCACCTGTGAGGTTACTTTTGGTAAAGTTCCAAAGCCACAAGTATTGGCTGTTTGGCTAGGCTAAAGTCAAGTAGTACGAGATTTAAAAGGATTTTCTTAGGAACACTATGTTCAAAAATCAGCTTAGTTAAAAGCAGATATCCAAGCTATACATATATTTAAGAGGCCTTTCCTTTTTTCTCTTCTTGAATCTTATTTTTCTGAAGAAAAAAAGATTTTTTTCTTCTCAGTCAACTGAATTGCTTTTCTTCATTTTGTTTTCTTGCCATTCTTGATACACACATGAAAGGACCCAGGATAATTTCTAACAGCTTGGGACTCCTTGAGAAAAACAGAGGAGGCACCACAGACCCTCCAGAGGTTTTGGGAAAAATCTCTGTTTTCCTCATGGAACCCCAGAAATTAAAAGTGGATAGATCCCCCTTAAAATCTAAGGCTCTGTTCTGTTTGCATTGTGTTACCTGTGTTTTACTTTTGGGAGTTTCAGAAATTACTTCACATTATAAAATAACTTTGGTAAAAACCAGATAAGAAATATATGGATGGCTAATGGCAGCTATGGATTAATACTTGCATGTTTGGATTAGAGAAGCATGCTCTTGGCCACCTGGAAGGTACAGGCAACATCCCCCCCACCCCCTCACCCCCATTTAGAGATAAGACTCCCATGGGGAATGGGCTGATAAGCACTGGGTCACTTTGCAATGAAATGCACAGTAAAATCATCGTATTGTCTTGCTCCGTAGCATTTCTCTTTTGGGGATCCAGGATCCAGTATAATGATGGGACCCTTTATATTGGGGATCCATTTGTGCCTTCCAGCTGTGCCTGTTTATTAGGCTCTGAAAACGGCATGCTTTCTCCACTCTGTTCTTCTAAAGGCTCCACCCCAAAGCCAGTGATCCAACTGAGAAACAAAAAGTGGCAAATAAAAAGTCTTACAACTGAGTCTTCTGTGTATGTATTCCTATGTGTCATGTGTGTGATGTTTATATAAAAGAGCTCTAATTAATTGGTGTTAAAAAATAAGTGCTTAGATATTATCAGAAAAATAAAACTGTAATGACTTTTAGTTCATGTGACCTAAATAATCTTTGGGAAATAAAGATAGTTTTAGGATTATTAAAATAAAAACATCTTCAAAAATTTAGACATTTGGTCTAAATTATGCAAGTCAGATATTAGGTCTGCTAAATGCTTTAAGGTCATAAACTGTTTCTTTGGCGTTTGAAAACTGTTCAACTTGCCTGCTTTACCACTAACTAGGTAAGGCCTAATAACATGTGGAGTTAGCCATACCCCTAGCTATGCTGGAAAGAGTCAGACCTTATCTGCAGTTCTGTCTGGTGTTCTAGGCTCCAAATCTAGCACATAATTAAGATCACTTACTAACCAGGTTTTTCACCAAAAGTTGCTAAGAATCAACAGTGTAACATGTATTTGAAACTAACGAAGAAACAGTTTTAAATGCAAGGTGTGCAAGGAAAGTAAAATGTGCATTTGGTAAAAGATTACAAGAGGGCATGAGAATGTGAATTTCTTGCCTAGTTTAGAGAGTTAAAGGATTATTTTTAAGTTAGATAGGAAACATCTGAGGGTTTGAACAACTTGTGGAAAGTTTGTGAAAAATACATTGCAAAAGAGATTCTATGTGTAAACATACTGGATAAGTTAAAGGGGTATTACACAGTTTTTCCATAAATTGAACATTGAAATAAAAGCCCAACAGAGTTTTCTTGGAACAATTGTAAAGTGTTATAAAAGGTTTATGAGAATCTTACCTTATTGTCAGATATTAAAATTAGATAGATTTGCCTATAAGGTTTTATTAAGAATTCGGTTTGACACTAATGCAAAGGTGAAATTTAGTTTTCTCTCTTGAAGAAGATTTTTGTGTAATATTAAAAAATAATGAAATATTTTTGTTTGCTTTTCAAATAAACTATAGGTTGGCTAAGTGAATGACTTATGGTGACCTGGGATTTGATTTTATAGTATCAAGTGTTTAAAATCTTTGACATTTGACAAACTTTCCAAAATTAAATTATGTCTTTTTCTGACCTAATTAATGTTTTAGATATTAGGTCCTCTAATGCCCAAAAACAACATACTTGGCTTATTTGGTATAAGGAAGCATTGTCAAATATGAAATAGTGTTTGGCTTTCTTTGGGCTGTATTTGCATAAATATGTTATTAATATGTGTTCCAAAATTATGGATTCTGATATAACTTAGTGGGTGTTATTAACAATTAGAACGGTTATGTAAAATTCTTGTGTGCCATAGAGGTAAGAAATTTCCTTATCAATTGTGTCTTCAACTGTGGCTGCCCTAAGACTTTTTCTCATCCACAGACAATTGTCTTGTTTTGATCCTCTTTAAATGGCATTTTATAGTCAGCGATAGAACTGACAGGTGTTCCTAAATGCAAGTTTCTAGCAACTTTGGAATTGTGACATTAAAATAAATGAAAATATACCTTTCAGGACTACCATGGAGAGCTGAAATGTTCATGACTATCAAGCAGAACAGGGTTTAACTGAATGGACAGAACTAATAAAAGACTGAGGTCATATTTTTTTTTAACATTTTGCTTAAAATGTTGTTGATCCTTTGTTTTTCAGAGCCAAGAAAACTTTCTTTTGAGCTATTTACAGCTTTTAACAATTGAGTATAGTCGTGTGAAAACATTTGGAGCATATTACTTTCTCTCTACATGATTTTTCCAGAATTTGGAAATAATTTGTGAGTATTCTTAACTTATGGCAATATAGTTATTTGCATAAGTGCAATAAAAATGCTTTCTTTTGCAACAGGGCAATTGGAGAAACTGGTTGCTTTACCAAGTCTTTGACTGGAATGACATGCCTTCATTTAAGGAATCAAGCTTGACTTACAGAGCCAATAAAAGCCCTTTGGGAAAACTGGCCTCATACCTTGTCTACACAGTCCCTAAACAGGGTTCCTGACCTGTGGTATGTAAAGAATGTCATTTTCTGACAGGTCCAGGAGCCCCAAGTTATTTTGGAACCTTAAAAAAAGAGAAATTTACTCAATTCATAGGTATTTGAGGGTACAAACCCATGGGTGGGCTCAGCTTTTAAAAGCCTTATCCAAGATTACTTATGAAACATAGTTCCATCAAAGTGGATTTTAAAAGCCCATGTGAAAAATAAATATTCTTGCTGTGCTTTATGCAAATAATCATGCTAAGAAGTATAATAAGACTAAAGTTTACTTTCTAAACAAATCAGTCCTCTCATGATTGAAAAAAAAAAAGGACTGGAGAGAGAAAAATATTTTTCAAAAATTATTATATACCTACTGTTAGATTCTAATCTCATCAGTTGTTTTACGTTTTTGTCTGCATTTTGGACTAACCCTGCTTATTCCTGTAAACCAACCAGTAATCTCTTGATGCAGCTCAGAAGAAACAAAAAGGATGGGCCATCAAACTCCAGATGATTTTCAGTGAGGGATATCATCCTCTCAATATTCAAGAGTCACCCTTCTACAGGGAACACCTAGACTGCTCATCACTGGGACAGAGAGGAGGTAAATCCTGCCCCTGTCTCAGATACTGCTTTCACCAACCCATGGAATGACCCTCCTGCCCTGACAGCTAGCAAGAGGCCAAGACTCACTGAACCACCACCGTCCCTTTGTCAGTGGGAAGCAGTTACAGAAGACTGACTTTCATCCATTTTTTTCCCCAAAGATTTGGAGTCTTGGGCTCTTGAAGGGGTAATGGTACAGGTAGTTAGACAGGCATGAGCAGGGCAAGAGAGAGCTCTCACTCACTAGGAATGTCAGGTGATGGTTTGGCAATTATCCCATTGCCTCTTTAAAAGTGAGAAGTTGGCAGCTGGCATGAGGGAGAGGCCATTTTCTGATAGTCCACACCAACTGCACTAAAGTGTTAACTGAATGCAAGCACCAGGGAGAAGCAACTTCCCGGGTATATGCATTAAGAGACAGAATGACAGAGCATGACCTTCCGGGGCACTCCACTGAAAAAGGGAAGAAAGCCTCAGATGGGGATGCATAAAAATTTCTAAACACACTGTGCATGATAACTTCCCAAGGTTAAGGAGGGCACCTCACAGGCAGGCAGCCCACATTAATGGAAGAATCATGGGAAAGGGGTCAGCCTATAAAGTCCTAGGATCGAGGTTAAACATAGCGCTCGTCCTTCAAGTTGCCTGCTTGGGTCTCTTCCAAGCTTACTTCCCCTTCTTTCCTGTTTTGGAGCGTTTTTAAATAAACTTCCACTCCTGCTCTGACATTTGCCTTGGTCTTTTTTTCTGCTTTATGCCCCACAGTCGAATTTTTTCTTCTGAGGAGACAAGGATTGAGTTTGCTGCAGACCTGTATGGATTTACTGCCAGTAACTTGGATACCTTCCACTGGTAACACCTAGGTGTAGACATTTTTGGCATTTATCCTGCTTGGTATTTTCTAAAATTCCTGGATCTGTGGCTTGATATTTGTCATTAATTTTGGAAAATTCTCAGCTGTTATTACTTCAAATATTTCTTCTGCTCCAAATTTACTGTTTTCTTTCTAGTATTCCAGCTATGCACATCTTACACCTTTTAAAATCATCCCACAGTTCTTCAATGTTTGGTTCTTTTTTTTTTTTTTTTATTTCAATTTGGAAGTCTCTATTGTGAAAGGAAAATAAAAACTCAGGACCTGATTCACTATGCCAAAAGGAAATATTAAGCTGAAAGCTGAGTTGTGTAATAAAATGTCTTTCTTTTTGTTCCTAAGCAGATGGCTACAGATAAAAGGTTAAGTATCTTCACAGGTAGTACTACATGTTCACTTTATCTTATGTAAAGTGCTGATTTACTGAGAGCCAGAGGAACACAGAACTGACTATTCACATGTCGGTTCCTTTTCCTTTACATCATGTGGATTACAGTACCCTCCCTCTTTTCCCTCTAGCCTGCTGTTCCCATTTAAACATTGAAGCCCTCAAAATCATCTTTGGATAAAGGCACAGACCACAGACTGTTTCTGTGATTCCATGTTCTTTTCTTCTGGGAATGTCCTTCACCTTGGCAAAATAAACTTCTAAATTGATTGAGAAATGTCTCAGATACTTTTTGGTTTACACTATTGACCTATTCTCAAGCTCAGGAGTCCCCAAACCCCAGGCCAAGAACCAGTACCGGTCCATGGCCTGTTAGGAACTGGGTCACACAGCAGGAGGTGAGTGGCAGGCTAACCAGCAAATCTTCATCTGTATATACAGCCACTTCCCATTACTTGCATTACCGCTTGAGCTCTGCGTTCTGGAAGATCAGCGGCAGCAATATATTCTCATAGGAGCGCAAACCCTATTGTAAACTGCACATATGAAGGATCTAGGTTGCATGCTCCTTATAAGAATCTAATGCCTGATGATCTGTCACTGCCTCCCATCACCTCCAGATGGGTCCATCTAGTTTTACAAAAACAAGCTCTGGGTTCCCAGTGGTTCTACGTTATGGTGAGTTGTATAATTTTTCATTATATATTACAATGTAAGAATAATAGAAACAAAGTGCATAATACATGTAACACACTTCAATCATCCTGAAACCATGCCCCCCTCCCCTTGTCTGTGGAAAAATTGTCTTCCATGAAACTTGCTCCTGGTGCCAAAAAGGTTGGAGGCTGCTGCTCAAGCTTTCTGATTATTTCCTCAACTGTGTCCAGTCTACTGATAATCCCATTAAAGGTATGCTTCATTTCTGTTAGAGTATTTTTGATTTCTAGCATTTCCCTAAATATACTTCTCAGGGACAGTTTACATTTTGCAGCTTTTTTAGCCGTTATCCACTATTATTACACTAGAGGCTTGTTAGCCTGGTGGTGAAGTGCAGAGGAGAGGAAGCGTTCTATAATGCTACAATTAAATTCCAGTCTTTTGTAGGCCTGTGTCCCTGGGCTTTGATTTTCATAAGAGTTTTATTTTAGCTCCTTTCTCTCCTTTACATGAGACTAGAAACCTAAAGGGGGCTGGAATAGGAAAAATGCCTTTTCCTCAGCGCTGAGATAAGGCTCTGGTAAAGTCTTTTATACTGCAGAATAGGCTTTCTTTTTTTTTTTTAATGAAGAAGGTTCTGGGTGTATTTCACAAGAGTACTGTTCTCTTTCCACTGCGGGAGCCATGAGGAGATATTTTTGGGTTCTTCACTGCAAGAATATGGTAGGGTTCTTAGAAGTAAAACCCACAAGTGTGGGGACCTCCCTGACTGCAGGTCCTCAGGAGTTTCTCACACTTATATTATTCCACACTCAGTCTGCAGTGATTCATCAAAATTACTATTTAAATGCTCTTACCTATTTATAACTCTAGCAGTTTCTGTTCTATGAAAGAAGAAATAGGCTGTGACTCTCTGGATTTTCCTTTTCTTCAGAATTTGGGGTGGTCAATTGCCCTATACCTCAGTTCTCTGAAGAATCTAAGAAAAGTTGTTATAAGTACAGGAGCAATGACTTACAAGTTCTTATATATTGAAACTGAAACTGGAAGTCTGGCTATGGGTTTTAACAGGGTAGCTAAAGAGCAGTGCAAAATAAAAAATAAAAAATTTAAAATGGGCTGGGTGTGGTGGCTCATACCTGTAATCTCAGCACTTTGGGAGGCCTATGAAAAAGGATCGCTTAAGTCTGGGAGTTCGAGAGCAGCCTAGGCAACATAGCAAGATCCCATCTCTATTGGAAAAAAAAAAAAAAAAAAAAAAAAAAAAAGCAGTGCACATTGCTTTTGTCTGCTTCTTTTCTGCTGTACATCACATCTGGGGATTAGGTTGCCCTTGGAAACCCAGCGGCTCCATAAATATTAGCTCTTTTCCCTCCCAGGTACAGGAAATTTATGGGGCTTCCTAAACCTGACATCTCAGCCCATAAATTTGCAACATGCAGTACAAATTAGAATTTTGACCTCCTGAATCAAAATTCCTGGTAATGGCTGTGTATGGTGGCTCATGCCTGTGACTCCACCACTTTAAGAGGCCAAGGTGGGAGGGTCACTTGAGCCCAGGAATTCAAGATAGGCCTGGGAAAATTAGTGAGACCTTGTTTCTACAAAAAAAAAACTTTAAAAATATTTTTAAAAATATATTCTTGGTAATGAATGAAGTCTGAGGAACTGTAACAATGCTAGGAGAGAAAAGTTGTCTGTGTTACTACTACCACCACCATCATCAAGAGGCAGTGCATGTTACTATTAGAATCTATAGTTTACATTAACTGCCTAATGATTTTTAGGTGCTCGCTTAGAAACCTAACCAGTTTCTGAGCCCTGGGAGTACATTCTAAAGGGAGTTTGTATAGTAGAGTAGGGAGAACCCAGACTTCAGAGCCAGACAGTCCAAAGTCTGAATACAGACATTATCACTAACTATTTGTGTAACTTTAGCAAAGGTACATAATGTCTTTATAACATGGTTTCTTCATCCTTAAAAGGGAGCTGGAATTAACTACTTTACAGGATTCTTGTGTACATTCAGAAAACTATTTGATATGCCGTACCACATGCAGATATCAGGTCTTTCTAGTTCCTTTAAAAATTCTGATTTATTCATATTATGGGGTGGGCTGGAGAAAGTAGGAAAGAATAGATGAGAACTACATGGTTTTTAAAGGTCATAATTGCTAAGACAGTGTCACTGAGCTCTTTGTTGCTGTAGTCTCAGTGCTTTGTATATTCTGTGTTGCTTGCCATAACCCTTTACGGAAAGGATGCCATTTTTGCACAGTTGCCACTGCAGATTACTGCTTATCTCCTCCTTTTAGTCACATGTCACAGAGAGGCTAATTCCATTTTCAGGAGTCTCTTTGGTCTAGGGATAATCCATCCCCTTGGTACTCTCTTGTTTAGGAAGAGGCACTGATCTAATTCCACTCAATGAGACATTAGGGGAAGGTTACAGATGGACTTCTGAGGAAAGTATCCTCATTCATAAGAAAAAGGCACCAGAAAAGATTGTCTTGTATTCTTCCTCAGAAGTTGCTTACCTCAAGGAATTGTTGTAGCCATCAAGCTACCACCCTGAGGAGGGAAGTTGATATTGTGAATGGCAGAAGAAAGAGATGGAAAAAAGCTGAGTCCTTCACTGAATTAAACAACCATCAAGGAGGCCCTACTTCAGTGCTTACAATCTTTGGATAATTAATTTCCTTATTAAGTTAGTTCTAGTTGAATTCCTTGTTGTATGAAAATGGAACAATCCTAAATGTGTTCAGGCACAAAACAGCTCTTCAGTGAGTAAGAATTCCTGACTTGTGACCATCAGTGAGCACCTACCTCTACAGTAGTAGAACTCATGTTTCCCAGGAAAGAAAAGCCAGAAATTCTCAACACTAGGCCTAATGATTGCTAGAAGTCTGAAAACTGTTTGGATTCTGCTCCAGATTGAAAAGAAAAGCTTCAAGCAGAAGCCAAACCCTGACTTATCTAGGAGGTCCAGATGTACATTAAATACTTGGGATAATAAATAAACCTAGTTTCAATTCAGAAAATCATTGTGTGAAGGTGCGCCCTTGTGAAATATAGCCAGATTATAAAGATATCAAAGATTATCTGCTTTCAATTTAGAGGACTGTACTGATATTGAGAAAAACACAATTACAATTAATATGATTAAGTTTCCCCAGTCTACTAAACAACACAGGTATAGAAAGTTGTAGATACTTGGGATTTATCCAGAGTTGGAGTTTTTCTAGGACAGTGGAGCCAGGCACTAGATGAGGTAGGAGAATAGTAAAAATAATGTACTGCGATGGACATTGGGTTGGGTGGGAAGGAAAGGGTGGAGTAGGCGGATAAACAGGGAAAAAAGGATAAGGGACAGGAGGTCTAACAATATTCAGGTTAAATTTCTTTATAATAAATACTTTGCTACAAGCTTTGAGGAACAGAAGATCTGATTATAAAGATAGTTACAATGATTACGGAAGCTTTTAGTGATAACTAGCACTGGAGGAATATAGACCGAGCATAGAAGTAATGCACAGCAGTGCCAGATTCAAACCACAAAAGTGGGAGTATCACCTCCTCTGCTAACCAACTCAGTGAGCTTGGCTAAGCCACTTAACCAATGTGTTCCTCAGCTTCGTCATATGTAGAATGGATACAATAGCAGCATCTACCCCATAAATTTGTTTTGAGGATTAACTAAGTGAATACATTTACAGCCCTTAGTAGAGTACCCTGGCACATAGAAATCACCCAATAAATATTAATATTAACACTAATTACTATTTTAAGTAGTAAACATTCAGGCTTTGTGGTCAGACAGATTGGGGTTTGAATCACACTTCCAGAGTCCAAGCTTCTTTCTCTATGCTAC
Organism: Sapajus apella; assembly: GCF_009761245.1. Classification (NCBI taxonomy): domain Eukaryota; kingdom Metazoa; phylum Chordata; class Mammalia; order Primates; family Cebidae; genus Sapajus; species Sapajus apella. The sequence continues at coordinate 1,017,132 of NW_022437131.1, forward strand.
CTGTCCCTCAACACTAGTTCTATGTTATTCATTAAAAAAAAAGACTCCAATATATGATATAAAGAAACAAGTGCTAAAATAAGGGCAAATAAAATATTGTATAAGTATAAAGGATGGAGGAATTACTTCCTACCAAGGGGCAAGGGATAAGGATGAGGAGGTATCAGACTTCAAAAAGGCCCTCAAATTTGATCTGTGCCCAAAAGGATGTTTCCCATAGATAGAAAAAGAGTTATAAGAACATTGAAGATTGAACAGACAGCATGTGGAAAGGCATAAAAGTAGTAAAGCACACAATACAGTTTGGGAAAACAACAGATTTTCCAGTGGGGCTTGACTGCAGGCAAAGTGGGGTAAGGCCTGGAGTAGTGTGAGGCACTTGAGAGTGAGAGCTTCTTTCTTTATTTCATTCTAGTCCTGGCCTTGATTTGGAAGAATGTTATGAGAGATGGAGATAGAAAGGCAGACTTGTATTAAAGGGTACAAAGTCTTGAAAGCCTTGATAGAAAATCTGATAGTATTCTATAGATAAGATCCCATTGAAGGTTGCTCTTTTGAAACTGGGGGTAGAGGGCTAAAAGTCCAGACTAGACAGATGAAAAATTCATTCTGATACTATGCCCATGCAACAACATTTTAGACCAGGTGACATCTGAAGTATCCTCTATTACATAAAGTAGCCCATGATATTTGTCAAAAAAGAAAGAACAAGAGGCCTGAGTGAGTGGTAAAGTTTTTATTTCAACTACACCCCAGAAAAAGAACTGAGGAAGGATTCTACCCCCTACAAGCCAGAACAAAGGCAATCATCTCACACACACACACACACACACACACACACACACACACACACACACCACTTGCCCTTGCTCTTTGGCTGAGACTGAAAAATTCTACAGGCATAAACTGGTTGAATATCTGCTTTGGAGTACATTTGGGACTTAGAAGTATTTAATCAGGCCACAATTTGAAGTTCTCCAAATATATGCATAATACCCACAACAGGAATTCTGGGCTAAGGGAGCTGTGATTAAAAAAAAAAAAAAAGATGATAGGATAGATGGATAGACAGATTAGATAGATATATAGATACATAGATATATATAGATACATAATTTTTAAAATTATCTAAATTACAGGTACACATCACAAAAACAGACTGCTTTCACCCATGATACACTGTTGGATCTGCCACCTTCATTTTAACTTGTTGATGTAGAATACACAGCAAAGGTAAGCTTTACATGTATCAATCTAGACATGGCTGCTAAAACTAGGGAAAATTACGCTATTGTTCTGACATCAATTTTTTGAAAACAACTACCTGGAGTTAGCATTGGACTCCATGGTTTAAGGGCACAATCACCAACAATACTGCCCCGACTTTAGATCAGATACCAGCCCCAATTCTCAGGAAATCACCCATACTTTTGACTGACCAGTTACAAATTCAAGAGTTCCCATGACATTATCATGTTTCATAATTCACTAAAACAACTCACAGAACTTATGAAAACTGCTATTCTTATTATTGTAGTTTCATTTAAGGATACACACAGGACAAGGTCTGAAAGGATCCTGGACACAAAGCTTCCATACTTTCCTCTTGTGGAGTCAGGGTACATCACCCTCCCTAGAGAACAATATGTTCACCAACCAAGAAGCTCCACTTAACCCTGAAGTTCAAAGTTTTCACTGGGGTTTTATAACATAGGCAAGATTGATTAAACCATTGGTTATGTGTTTGAACTTAATACCTAGCCCCACTACCTTCCCTGAAGGTTGAGCTGGCCCAAAGTTCCAACCCTTTAATCACATGGTTGGTCCTTCTAGAAATCAGCCCCCATCCTGAAGCTATATAGGGGTCCACCATAAATCACTTCATTAGCATATCAAAGACACTCCTGTCACAGAAGAAATTCCAAGGTTTTTTGAAGTTCTGTGTCAGAAACCAGGGATAAAGATCAGTTATATTCTCTATTATACTACACCATACTTAGAGTTACATACCTATTACACTGTACAATATTCTGTTTTCATACTCAAAAAAACCACAGAGATAAGAGACAAGGCAGCTTGAGTAGAAAACGATAAGCTGAATGCTGGCTCCAGTGCTTGTATTATCAGAATTCTGGAGAGTAAAAAGAAGAAAATAATAGGAGAGGGTAGGAGATGAGGAGGTAGTCCTAGGAACTAATATCTACCTATGATTTTGGCCCAAATGCCTTGCATCTATTGTAGCTTTTTTTAAAAATTGCATTTTAGGTTTTGGGGTACATGTGAAGAACATGCAAGATTCTTGCATAGGTACACACGTGGCAGTGTGATTTGCTGCCTTCCTCCCCATCACCTATATCTGGCATTTCTCCCCATGCTATCCCTCACCAACTCCCCACCCCCCGCTGTCCCTCCTCTATTTCCCCCCAACAGACCCCAGTGTGTGATGCTCCCCTCTCTGTGTCCATGTGTTCTCATTGTTCAACACCTGCCTATGAGTGAGAACATGCGGTATTTGATTTTCTGTTCTTGTGTCAGTTTGCTGAGAATGATGGTTTCCAGGTTCATCCATGTCCCTACAAAGGACACAAACTCATCATTTTCTATAGATGCATACTATTCCATGGTGTATATGTGCCATATTTTCCCTGTCCAGTCTATCATCGATGGGCATTTGGGTTGGTTCCAAGTCTTTGCTTATTGTAAACAGTGCTGCAATGAACATTCGTGTGCATGTGCCCTTATAGTAGAATGACTTATAATCCTTTGGATATATACCCAGTAATGGGATTGCTGGGTCTAATGGAATTTCTATTTCTAGGTCCTTGAGGAATCGCCACACTGCCTACCACATTGGTTGAACTAATTTACACTCCCACCAACAGTGTAAAAGTGTTCCTATTTCTCCACATCCTCTCCAGCATCTGTTGTCTCCAGATTTTTTAATGATTGCCATTCTAACTGGTGTGAGATGGTATCTCAATGTAGTTTTGATTTGCATTTCTCTAATGACCAGTGATGATGAGCATTTTTTCATATGTTTGTTGGCCTCATATATGTCTTCTTTTGTAAAGTGTCTGTCCATATCCTTCACCCACTTTTGAATGGGCTTGTTTGTTTTGTTCTTGTAAATCTGTTTTAGTTCTTTGTAGATTCTTGATATTAGCCCTTTGTCAGATGGGTAGATTGCAAAAATTTTTTCCCATTCTGTTGGTTGCCGATTCACTCTAATGACTGTTTCTTTTGCTGTGCAGAAGCTGTGGAGTTTGATTAGGTCCTATTTGTCTATTTTGGCTTTTGTTGGCAACGCTTTTGGTGTTCTGGTCATGAAGTCCTTGGCTACACCTATGTCCTGAATGTTTTTGCCTAGATTTTCTTCTAGGGTTTTTATGGTGTTAGGTCTTATGTTTAAGTCTTTAATCCATCTGGAGTTAATTATAGTGTAAGGTGTCAGGAAGGCATCCAGTTTCTGTTTTCTGCACATGGTTAGCCAGTTTTCCCAATACCATTTATTAAACAGGGAATCTTCCCCATTGCTTGTTTTTGTCAGGTTTGTGAAAGATCAGATGGTTGTAGATGTGTGGTGTTGCCTCTGAGGCCTCTGTTCCGTTCCATTGGTCTATATCTCTGTTTTGGTACCAGTACCATGCTGTTTTGATTACTGTAGCCTTGTAGTATAGTTTGAAGTCGGGTAGTGTGATGCCTCCCGATTTGTTCTTTTTGCTTAGAATTGTCTTGGCTATGTGGGCTCTCTTTTGGTTCCATATGAAGTTTAAGGTGGTTTTTTCCAGTTCTGTGAAGAATATCATTGATAGCTTGATGGGGATAGCATTGAATCTATAAATTACTTTGGCCAGTATGGCCATTTTCACAATATTGATTCTTCCTAACCATGAGCGTGGAATATTTCTCCATCTGTTTGTGTCCTCTCTTATTTCGTTGAGCAGTGGTTTGTAGTTCTCCTTGAAGAGGTCCTTTACGTTCCTTGTTAGTTGTATTCCTACGTATTTTATTCTCTTTGTAGCAATTGTGAATGGCAGTTCGTTCTTAATTTGGCTCTCTTTAAGTCTGTTATTGATGTATAGGAATGCTTGTGATTTTTGCACATTGATTTTATATCCTGAGACTTTGCTGAAGTTGCTTATCAGTTTCAGGAGATTTTGGGCAGAGACAATGGGGTCTTCTAGATATACAATCATGTCGTCTGCAAATAGAAACAATTTGACTTCCTCCTTTCCTATTTGAATACCCTTTATTTCTCTTTCTTGCCTGATTGCTCTGGCTAGAACTTCCAGTACTATATATATTGAATAGGAGTGGTGAGAGAGAGCATCCTTGTCTAGTGCCAGATTTCAAAGGGATGCTTCCAGTTTTTGCCCATTCAGTATGATACTGGCTGTTGGTTTGTCATAAATAGCTTTCATTATTTTGAGATACGTTCCATCAATACCTAGTTTATTGAGGGTTTTTAGCATAAAGGGCTTTTGAATTTTGTCAAAGGCCTTCTCTGCATCTATAGAGAAAATCATGTGGTTTTTGTCTTTGGTTCTGTTTATGTGGTGAATTACGTTTATAGACTTGCGTATGTTGAAGCAGTCTTGCATCCCTGGGATGAAGCCTACTTGGTCATGGTGGATAAGATTTTTGATGTGCGGTTGCAATAGGTTTGCCAGTATTTTATTGAAGATTTTTGCATCTATGTTCATCATGGATTTTGGCCTGGAGTTTTCTTTTCTTGTTGAGTCTCTGCTGGGTTTTGGAATCAGGATTACATTGGTCTCATAAAATGATTTGGGGAGGATTTCCTCTTTTTGAATTGTTTGGAATAGTTTCAGAAGGAATGGTACCAGCTCCTTTTTGTATGTCTGGTAGAATTTGGCTGCGAACCCATCTGGACCTGGGCATTTTTTGGGTGGTAGGCTATTAATTGCTGCCTCAACTTCAGCCGTTGTTATTGGTCTATTCAGGCTTTTGACTTCTTCCTGGTTTAGGCTTGGGAGGATGCAAGTTCCAGGAATTTATCCATTTCTTCCAGGTTTACTAGTTTATGTGTCTAGGGTTGTTTGTAATAATCTCTGATGATCGTTTGTATTTCTGGTGATATCCCCTTTATTGTTTTTTTTTTTTTTTTTTTTTTTTGCATCTATTTGATTATTGTCTCTTTTCTTTTTTATTAATCTGGCTAGTGGTCTATTGTGTTGATCTTTTTGAAAAAACAGTTTCTGGATTTATTGATTTTTTGAAGGGTTTTTTGTGTCTCTATCTCCTTCAGTGCTGCTCTGATCTTAGTTATTTCTTGTCTTCTGCTGGGATTTGGATTTTTTAAAATCACACTCCTTTAGCTCTTTCAATTTTGATGATAGGGTGTTGACTTTAGATCTTTCCTTGCTTCTCATGTGGGCATTTATTGCTATATATTTTACTCTAGTCACTGCTTTAAATGTGTCCCAGAGATTCTGGTATGTTGTGTCTTCCTTCTCATTGTTTTCGAAGAATATCTTTATTTCTGCCTTCATTTCATTGTTTATCCAGTCAACATTCAAGAGCCAGTTGCTCAGTTTGTATGAAGCTGTGTGGTTCTGAGTTAGTTTCTGAATTCTGTGTTCTAACTTGATTGCACTGTGGTCTGAGAGACCGTTTGTTATGATTTCCGTTCTTTTGCATTTGCTGAGGAGTGATTTACTTCTGATTATGTGGTCAATTTTAGATTAGGTGTGATGTGGTGCTGAGAAGAATATATATTCTGTGGATTTGGGTGGAGAGTTTTGTAAATGTCTATTAGGTTTGCTTGGTCCAGGTCTGAGTTCAAGTCCTGGATATCCTTGTTAATTTTCTGTGTCATTAATCTGTCTAACATTGACAGTGGAGTGTTAAAGTCTCCCGCTATTATTGTGTGGGAGTCTAAGTCTCTTTGTAAGTCATTAAGAACTTGCTTTATGTATCTGGGTGCTCCTTTATTGGGTGCATATATATTTAGGTTCGTTAGCTCTTCTTGTTGTATTGATCCTTTCCCATTATCTAATGTCCTTCTTTGTCTCTTTTGATCTTTGTTGGTTTAAAGTCTATTTTATCAGAGACTACAACTGCAACTCCTGCTTTTTTTTGCTCTCCATTTGCTTGGTAACTCTTCCTCCATCCCTTTATTTTGAGCCTTTGTGTATCCTTGCATGTGAGATGGGTTTCCTGGATACAGCACACTGATGCGTTTTCGGTTTTTATCCAATTTGCCAGTATGTGTCTTTTGATTGGGGCATTTAGCCCATTTACATTTAGGGTTAATATTGTTATGTGTGAATTTGATCCTGCCATTTTGATGCTAGCTGGTTGTTTTGCCTGTTAATTGATACAGTTTCTTCATTGTGTCGCTGCTTTTTACCATTTGGTACGTTTTTGGAGTGGCTGGTACTGGTTGTTCCTTTCTGTGTTTAGTGCTTCTTTCCGGAGCTCTCGTGAAGCAGGCCTGGTGATGGTGAAATCTCTTGAGTAATTGCTTGTTTGTAAAGGATTTTATTTATCCTTCACTTGTGAAGCTAAGTTTGGCTGGATATGAAATCCTAGGTTGAATGTTCTTTTCTTAAAGATGTTGATTATTTTCCCCCACTCTCTTCTGGCTTGTAGGGTTTCTGCTGAGAGATCCGCTGTGAGTCTGATGGGCTTCCCTTTGTGGGTGACCCAACCTTTCTCTCTGGCTTCCCTTAGCATTTCCTCCTTCATTTCAACCCTGGCAAATCTTATGATTATGTGCCTTGGTGTTGCTCTTCTTGAGGAATATCTTTGTGGTGTACTCTGTATTTCCTGGACATGAATATTGGCCCACCTTGCCAGGTTGGGGAAGTTTTCCTGGATAATATCCTGAGGAGTATTTTCCAGCTTGGATTCATTCTCTCCGCCACATTCAGGTACACCTATCAAACGTAGATTAGGTCTTTTCCCATAGTCCCATATTTCTTGGAGACTTTATTTCTTTTTATCCTTTTTTCACTAATCTTGCCTTCTCGTTTTATTTCATTGAGTTGTTCTTTGACCTCTGATATCCTTTCCTCTGCTTGGTCAATTTGGCTGTTGAAACTTGTGTATGCTTTGTGAAGTTCTCATGTTGTTTTTTAGTACCATCAACTCACTTATATTCCTCTCTGTTTATTCTTGTTAGCATTTCATGAAACCTTTTTTCAAGGTTCTTAGTTTCTTTGTTTTGGGTTAGAACATGATCTTTTAGCTCAGAGAAGTTTCTTTTTACCCACCTTCTGAAACCTGTTTCTGTCAATTCGTCAGACTCATTCTGCATCCAGCCTTGTTCCTTTGCTGGTAAGGAGCTGTGATCCCTTGGAGGAGAGGCATTCTGTTTTTGGGTGTTTTCATCCTTTTTGCAATGGTTTCTTCCCATCTTTGTGGATTTACCTACCTCTTGTCTTTGTAGTTGTTGACTTTCAGATGGGGTCTCTGAGTGGATGTCCAGTTTGTTGATGATGAAGTTGTTTCTTTCTGTTTCTTAGTTTTTCTTCTAACAATAAAGCCCCTCTGCTGTAGGACTGCTGAGGTCTACTCCAGGCCCTGCTTGCCTCGGGATCACCTGCAGTGGCTGCAGAACAGTAATGGTTGCTGCCAGTTTCTCCTGTTATCTTTGTCCCAGAAGGATACCTGCCAGATGTCAGTCTGAGCTTTCCTTTATGAAGTGACTCTTTGGACATATGGGGGTCAGAGAGCTGCTTGAGGAGACAGTCTGTCCTTCATAGGGGCTCAAGTGCTGAGCTGTAAGCTCTGTTGTTCCATTCAGAGCTGCTGGGCAGGTAGGTTTAAGTCTGCTGCAGCAGAACTCATAGAGCCTTTTTATTTTTATTTTTTCTCAGGTGTTCTGTCCCAGGGAGTTAGGGCTTTATTTCTACATTTTTCTCGTGTTGCTGCCTTTTTTCAGGGCTGCCCTGCCCAGCGAGGAGGCAGCCTAGTCACAGTCTGCTGCAGAGGTTTTGCTGAGCTGCTGTGGGCTCCACCCAGCTGTGGTGTAAACTTCCCTGCAGTCCTGTTTATAGGGGTATAGTTAAAACTGCCTCAGCAATGGTGGCCCACCTCTGTAATGGCAGACTCTCTCTGTAATGGCAGACTGCCTCAGTGATGGCGGCCTGCCTCAACAATGGTGGACTACCTCAGTAGTTGTGGATTGCCTCGGTAATGTTGGAGGCCCCTCCCCCACAGAGGTGGACTGTCCCAGGTTCAGCTGTCCTTGCTGTGAAACTCTTAATCCAGAATGTTTCAGATTGCTGTTTTCTATGGGGGTGTGACTGGCTGAGCCTGATCACCTGGCTCCCTGCCTGAGACCCCTTTTTTTGTTTTCAGTTGAATGGATGACTCTGTCTCCCAGGCAACCCAGTCTCCAGTTGAAACGGCACCCAGATTTGTGTGATTTCTTGTGTGTAGACCCGCTGCACCAGCTGGAACAGCCACTGGAGACTCGTGGCGCTTTTTTGCCTGGGGAATCTCCTGGCGTGGCTACCTGTTTTAGTCCCCTTTTTATCAGTTGAATGGGTGACTCTGTATCCCTGGCATTCCAGTCACCTGTTGAAAAGGCGCCGGGATCTGTGTGATTTCCCATGTGGCGACCCACTGTGCTGGCTAAAACAGCAACACGAAGATTCATGGCTCTTTTTTGCCCAGGAATCTCCTGGCCTGGCTCCCTGTTTCAGTCCCCTTTTTATCAGTTGAGTGGGCGACTCTGTCTCCCAGGAGCTCCAATCGCCAGCTAAAATGGTGCCTGGACCCATGTATTTTGTGCGGAGACCCACTGCGCCAGCCAAAACAGCCATGCTGGCGACCCATGAGGCTCTTCCACTTCGGACTCTCCTGGTCTGTGGGCAATAAAAATCCATCTGGAAATGTGGCGTCAACTTACCATCTGCGCTTTCACTGGGAGCTGCAATTCTGAGCTGCTCCTAATCGGTCATCTTGGATCCTACCTCTCTAGCTTTTAAGTCTAAACAGGAAGGCCTAAAGTAATAGAACAACATTGTTTCAACTCTATAAACTTGGTATAAACATAAGGATAGAAGTGAGATTAGAAAAAGTCATTTCTTCCTAGCAACACTTTCTGTCTGCCTCTTTCTTTTTTCTTTTTTTTTTTTTTTTTTTTTTTTTTTTTTTGAGACAGTCTCACTCTGTCACCAGGCTGGAGTGCAGTGGTGCGATCTTGGCTCACTGCAACCTGCAACTCCCTGGTTCATGAGATTCTCTTGCTGCAGCCTCCCGAGTAGCTGGGATTACAGGCATGCGCCACCAAGCCCAGCTAATTTTTGTATTTTTAGCAGAGATGTGGTTTCACCATGTTGACCAGGATGGTCTCAATCTCTTAACCTCGTGATCCACCCGCCTTGGCTTCCCAAAGTGCTGGGATGACAGGCATCAGTGACAGCATCTGGCCCCAACACTTGCTTACACTGACTTTGTATATATTGTGATATATGAAGAAATAAGCATTTGATATTTTTTTCATTTTGATTGAAATTTGAAATGAGTTTTTAAAAAATTTTTAATTTATGTGGATATGTAATACTTGTACATATACTTCTACAATTTATATAATATTTATAATTGTATAAATTATATTTTGATACAAGCATAAAATGTGTAATGTAATTGGGATATACATCACCTCAAATATTTATCATTTTGTTGCAATGAGAACATTCCAAATCTATTTTCTAATTATACTGAATATATAATATTGTTAACTATAGTCACCCTATTGTGCTATTTAACAGTAGGATCATATTACTTCTATCTAACTGTATTTTTGTATCCATTAACCAACTCCTTTTTATACCCCATCCCCAATATCCTTTCCAGCCTCTGGTAACCATAATTCTTTGTCCTATATTTCTGGCACAGAGCTCCTAGAATCCTTGCTATTTCCTGATAGGAATAATGGAAGCATCTTTTGTTACATGTGGCTTTAGTTTCAAGTTCTTGACACTAAGATGCTTGGAATCTCTGGAGTGATTAAAAGTGTCTTATGCTACTGAGATGGCTGGTGAGTGAGGGCTACTAGACAGCCTCAAGATAGGGATGGTCACCAGAAGGACCAAGGCATGAGTAGAGGGTTGGAACTTTCAGCCTCACCCCTTGACGTCCAAGGAGAATAGAGAGGCTGAAGATTGAGCTAATCACCAATGGTCAATGATTTCATCAATCATGCTTGTGTAATGAAACCTCTATAAAAACCCCAAATGTCTGAGAGATTCCAGGTTGTTGAACTCATTCATATTCTGGGAAGGCAGTGCATCCCAAATCCAGTGGATGGCAGCTTCTGCATTTGGGACCCTTCTGGACCTTGCCCTATATACCTTTCTTTTCCTTTGTTTTAAAACTATGTTCTTTATAATGAACCAGTAATAGGAAGTAGTGTCCCTGAGTTCTGCTATAAGTAGTGTCCCTTATAGCAAATTATTGAACCTGAGGAGGGGGTTGTGGGAACTCCCAATCAGTAGGTAAGTGAGACAGAAGTGTGGGTAATCTGGAGATCTATTACTTGTGATTGTTGTCTGAAGTGGGGAGAAGGCAGTCTTATGGGAATGAGCCCCTAACCAGAGAGGTCTGCACTAACTCTGGGCAGTGTCAGAATTGAATCAAATTGTAGGATACCTAGCTGATGTCCTCAAATAATAGAATTGCTTGGTGTGAGAAATCCACACATTCTTTGCCAGAAGTATTGTGAGCAGAGGAACCATTTTCTTTCACTTGGTACCCAGTGGATGCATGGGGTAGGGGGAAAGGAGGATACACAATGTGAAAGAGGACAAGGACTTATCACTAGGCTGCTATCTGGGATGGGACCAAAGAAACATGCCTTAAGGAATGAGCAGAGATCCCAACAGAAGAAAGCAAAGGGTATGCAACCGCTGCTGCTTGTCTCCACAAATGCCTCGGGCAGGTAGACTCTCTGCTTCTTGAGCTCCTGGACAAAAGACAGAGCAGCTAAGCAGAGGGAAACCTACGAGACTATCCATGAAGCAGTTTCTGTAGGTGGTCCTGAGAAAGACCCTCCTCTGAGGCCCAAGACAGCAAGGAGAGAGAGCGTCACATGGAGCAGCAACTCACTTTGTGTCCCTCAGTGGGACTGAGATCCTGCTGCATGGGGCTGAGATCCAGGAATCCCCTTGGGGGGTCGAGAATCTTGGAGTATCCTAATGAGAAATCCTAGGTAAAGGGCCCAGAGCATCTAGGTTTCCTCCCCTCGAGTCTGTCTCCTTCTCCTTTTCCTAGGACTGCCCGGATTGAGGTTCATTCCTCTCTTCCATCCCCAGCCAGCTGGAGTGCTGGAGCAAAAGGCAGATGTATGTGTTTCCTTCTCCTGCCCTTCTCCACTCTGCCCCAATTTTGAGCTGGTATCGGCCATCCCCATTGCCTGAATACTGCTAGTAGGAAGACAGACAGAGAGTAGAGTGAGTGCCAAAACATAGCTCATGAGTCCCATCCCCGCCTCTACCTTTCCTGATCCAGCACCACAGGTGTTCATGAATTGTCACTTCACTGTTTCCCCTCTCTGGGCTCCCCTGAAGCCAACTTCATCCATATGCCCACCTCCCACACCCACACACAGAAACACAGGGCGCTCGGCTGGGAGCCCTTGAATTAGGGGACAAGGGTGTTCAGAAGGCAGAAGGGAGCGGGTGGATCTGAGGCATTACCTGCACCGACATCTAGTCTCAGCCATTGCCTCTCAGTGACGCCATCTGCTGTCCCTGCACCCACCTTCTGCAATAGCAACCGCTGCTGCTTGTCTCCACAAATGCCTCGGGCAGGTAGACTCTCTGCTTCTTGAGCTCCTGGACAAAAGACAGAGCAGCTAAGACACTCGCGGTTGGCTGAGGGATTGTTTCCTTTACCAACAAGTGCTGTAATTCCGGTCGCCTGAAAAATTAGTTTTCAGACTGATGCAACATGGAAACACACCTACCCACCTTAATATCCTGCTGTTCCTCCCATGTCCTGTTCTGCAGAGCACAGGTGTCGTCCGCCTTTCCGGTCCTTTCTGGGTGTAAGAAAACACTCCTTCTGGCCGGTCTAATCCAGAGCCGGGTCACATGACCCACTGTCAGCCCCACCCCTACTCCCACATGACTGTGCAGTCAGCTTGTTTGCGGCAGCCCTGTACCTTGGATGACAATCTTCTTCTGCCTTTGAAGTGCTTTCTAGAAGACCCTGAAGCTCCTGGCCCAGACAGCTGGAAGGAAGGCCGGGATTTGTTCTGGAGGACCACACGGCTGGCCAGGAACATTCGATGAGCATTTGGGAGATGAAGTTAATTTTTTTTTTTTTTTTTTTTTTTTTTTTTTTTGAGACGGAGTCTAATGGCGCGATCCCGGCTCACCGCAATCTCCGCCTCCTAGGTTCAAGCGACTCTCCGGCCTTGGCCTTCTGAGTAGCTGGGATTACAGGTACGCACCACCACACCCAGCTAATTTTGCATTTTTAGTAGAGACGGGTTTTCACCATGTTGGCCAGGATGGTCTCGATCACCTGACCGCATGATCCACCTGCCTTGGCCTCCCAAAGTGCTGGGATTACAGATGTGAGCCACTGTGCCCAGCCAATTTTTAATATTTTGTACATGACTTGAGTGACATACTAAAACACACACAGAATCTGTCTTGAAAAATGCTGGTCAGCAAAACAAACATTCAAACTCCAGTTTGCACCATCAGGATGATCCCTGTTAAAACTTATGGTGTGTGAAGGGAGGCAAAACTGCCACTTCTATATATCTTACCAAATTAGGATCAGGTGGGGAAAAAAAAGCATGTTGTACTATCAGAAAAATTATACAAAACTTAGAGAAAGTCACCATTAATTACTGGATGTCATTTCACAGCAGTGCTGGGATGTCTATTGATTTACCTATTTTTCAACTCTTTAGACATTGATGTTAACATGTAGATATTTTGTTCAATAGATATGTAAATGATTGTTGTCCAGAGCAATAGATAACCTTAAATATTATAACTTATTGCCCTGTAAGATATTAACCAGTTTTGTGTTTAACCTGGCAATGTTATTCTAACATTTATTAATTTCCTATGTGTTTATGAAATTCAAAATATACAGTTTTTGTTTATATCTTTATGTTGTATGTATTGTATACACATATAACCTTCAACTATTTTCTTAATCCTAGTAGTTGTTCATTGTGTTGAAAAATCTTTCACATATTCTTTTATATTTACATGAGTTGTAATTTTACCTTTGAAAATTTAGAACATCTTCAGGCAAAAAAATATTACATCATGTCTAAAAATAATAAAACAGTTGATATTTCCCATAAGTCTGAATTTCCTCTCCAAAGCAACATCTATCCCTGGCTTTTCCAATTCTCCTGACTGAAGTTATGATGTGGTCATTTTTTAAATTATTGCAGCAAAATACACATAAAATTTACCAGTTTAACCATTTTAAAGTATACAACTCAGTACATTCTCAATGCACAACCATCGCCACTATCTAGCTCCAGAACTTTGTTGTTACCTCAAAAGGAAATGTTGTTTTTTACAGTAATAATTCTGTGAAAAAAGTGCCATTTTTGTACTATGAATATTCTATTAAACTTAACACTTTCGGTAATTTTTTTTTTTTTTTTTTTGAGACAGAGTTTTGTTCTGTCACCCAGGCTGGAGTTCAGTGGTGTGATCTCAGCTCACTGCAACCTCTGCCTCCTGGGTTCAAGTGATTCTCCTGCCTCAGTCTCCCCAGTAGCTGGGATTACAGGCGTGCACCATCATGACTGGCTAAGTGTTTGTATTTTTAGTAGAGACGGCATTTCGCTATGTTGGCCAGGCTGGTCTCGAACTCCTGACCTCAAGTGATCCACCCACCTTGGCCTCCCAAAGTGCTGGGATTATAGGCGTGAGCCACCGCGCCTGGCCCACCCTTGGTAATTTTAATTTTGTTTAGTTTTTTGAGACAGGGGCTCACTCCCATCACCCAGGTTGGAGTGCAGTGTTGTGATCATGACTCACTGCAGCCTCAACTTTCCAGGCTCAAGCAATTTTCCCACCTCAGCCTTCTGAATAGTTAGGACTACAAGCATGTGCCACCATGCTGGGCTAATTTTTTGTATTTTTAGTAGAGACGAGGCTTCACCATGTTGCCCAGGCTGGCCTTGAATTCCTGAGCTCAAGCAATCCTCCCGCTTTGGCCTCCCAAAGGACTGGGATTACAGGTGTGAGCCACTGTGCCTGGCCAATTTTAATTTTTGTCTTGAAAACATTTTATAACAAGCTAGTCTTTCTGATAGCTCATTCATTTACAACTTTTCTAAATATTATCTCTAACCATTCTTAACACTTTTTTTTTTTTTTTTTGAGACGGAGCTCTTGTTACCCAGG
>NW_022437131.1:1031597-1036165 GCF_009761245.1 Sapajus apella
GAGACGGAGCTCTTGTTACCCAGGCTGGAGTGCAATGGCGCGATCTCAGCTCACCGCAACCTCCGCCTCCCGGGTTCAGGCAATTCTCCTCCCCCAGCCTCCTGAGTCGCTGGGATTACAGGCACGCGCCACCATGCCCAGCTAATTTTTTGTATTTTTAGTAGAGACGGGGTTTCACCATGTTGACCAGCATGGTCTCGATCTCTTGACCTCGTGATCCACCCGCCTCGGCTTCCCACAGTGCTGGGATTACAGGCTTGAGCCACCGCGCCCGGCCTCTTAACACTTATAGTTTATTAATTTATATAACTGTGTCCTTTCTAGCATGCTCATCTATAACTCAAGGCACAAACGTGTATTAATTTTTTTGTCTTATTAATGTTTGTATCTCCCCAATGCCTGTCTCTGAGCATTTTTTAACATAGTATACATTGTATTCCAGACTATGGAATGTATGAAGTGTTTAGAAATTCATATTGAAATTGCATAGGAATTGTGTAGATTTACAGATGTTTCAAATTTGGAATCTAATTTTCCATACATGAGGTCACATTCTTCTCTATTTACCAAATATAAAATAATTGTCATTTTGTGTCAATAAACCTATCCATATAGTATAATCATTTGAATGGCTGCATGGTATTTCCTTAACACTTTCCTTTGTCTAGGAATATAAAGGAAATCCTATTCCCCACTCCATTTAATTGTGCTATCCTACTCTTTCAGCCTTTAGGTGGCATTGAAGTAACACCTGTACTTTGAATTGTTAAATATGCAGATTTGGCTTATTCTGTTCCCCAAACTGGTCTCTTCCTAACTTTCTAACTGCATTTCTCATCAAACTCCTTTTACTTGTTTCAGGCAGTGTTCATCCATGCTACCAGAACAGATTACTCAGTTACACACTTTTTTTCAAACCACTGCTGCCCACTTTCAAGAACAACCTAATGACTTGTCTTATCCTACTCTTAGGCAAGTCCCAGGGCTAAGATGGTAATTTAAATGAGGCCTATAAGAAGTACTAATTTTAGGTTGCTTGTTTGGAAGGCTCATAATTGGGGAAGTAGGTGGGCAACTTGTCTTGTCCTCCTGTCCTGACCAATTTGTTCTATCCTGACCAATTTAAGTGGGTCTCTCATCGCAGAAGCATTCCTCAAGTATCACAGCCCACAATAATCTCTCCCTTCTTAAGCTCAAAGAACAGAATTTTCTAATGAGTGCATGTTTGTCATACTAATAATTACCTAAGTTTATAAGTGCACACACTGTATCTGTACATGGTTCTTAAACTGAAGAAGTGTCACTTATGCCAATTTGAACATAGAACTTTATTGAAAACACAGATTCAAATAGAGAACGATATATTTAAACAGTGAATAGCAGGGCAGCTTACTCAGGTGACACAGTTCACTGAAAGCTTAATACTGAAAAATATCACAATCTGGACAGCAAGACAAATATCAACAAATGTGTTTTCACTTTTGATATTCATTTGGCATCCACAAAATGATCTAGCTCAAAACAAGAGTCTGACAAAGTTAACATCAGCAATAAAGAATATAAGTTACAACAAAAAACCAGACTGTGAACACCAAAGCACTACTCAGGGCTCTTTGGGAACATAAGGCTGACCAGCGGCAGGTGGTTAATCTTATTAACTTTGTTGTCCCACCTCAGGATCATTTTGATTGTCTATTTGGGCCTGTAGTTGCTTAGCTAACTCCTCAAATTCACGAAATGCAGAAATAAGCGGCTCAAGACTGAAATCATCATCAATTAAGGACATCTTTCCACTTTTTATAATGTTACTGATGTTCTGAAACATTTTAATAACAATTTGAATATTATCATTTGTCTCTTCTATGTTAAAGAGACCCACAAATATTGAAAGAGCTTTGGCACTGAATAGATGTTTTGCCACGGCAGGATTTTCAGACAAATTCAATAGCATTTTCAGAACGTGAAACTTTGTTGTTGCATTGGCTGTGGTTAATAAGGAGAGAAATCCGGACATATAGTTGGCAATCAGTGTGTGATAGTCAATAGTCATAGTGAGGTGTCTAAGCATCCTTATTCCAGTCAGCTGCTCAAGGGAATCCACACTATGAGCAAGGGTTTCCTCACACACTTGACATATGAATGTCTCAATCATGTTTAGATTTGGATAAGGTGGAGCCATGTGAATCATATTTTCCAAAAAACTTGTCCTAACTCTAGAGGACGGATAATTAAGCAAGGTTTCAATAAGTGAGACAACACCTGAATCTCGAATGAAATCTCGGGTAAATTGAGAAGCACTTCTCATACCCATTGCAATTTTAGATATTTCTTGAATAAAAGGATCCCGAATTTTGTCCATTAATATAAGGAGTTCTTCAAACTCTTCAGGACCAATTTTTAGCTCACATTGTATGCAGCTGCAGGACCAACTCTCAGACTCTGCACTCTCCCTGGCCCTAAGATGCTCTCGAATTTCCCGGACAGACCGGTAAGAAGGATCATACTGAAACGTGAACTCAGGGCTAGGCTGATCAGGCTGAAGCAAAGATTCCTGCTCTTCCCCTTCCGGGCTAAGTTCCAGGTTCTTGGGCTTTGCCTCAAACATTTCAGAAGCATCTTCAGTAAATCTAAAGGGGCTTGTGGATGGGAAGCCAACCCCATGAAAAAGACCAGGTTTGAATTCAACAGTGACCTCTTCCCAGGTTTGGGGTCTAGAGGATGCATTAAGCTCCTCTTCAGCTGTATCTCTGAACCTGTCACTGACCTTGTACACAGGACAGGGATTTAGGTCAAAGCAGGCCTCATCTCTGTCCCAGAACCAGGACCCAAATATGGCATCTTCTTCAGACTCTGGCTTGGCCTCCTGTCTGGCCACAGCCCCCAAACGGGACTGTTCCTCAGCCCAGTACAAGGATCCACCAACGGCCCCCTCCTCAGTTCCTGGCTCAGATTCACAGATTGCTGAAGCTCTACCCTCCAAACTGGCCTCATTTTCTGCCCAGAACCAGGACCCAATAATGACTTCCTCCTCAAACCTGGGTTCCTGTTTGACTCTATCACCGTTAACATCTTTCTGGGCCCTGGATTTCAAGTTGGTATTAGGATCTTCTTTGTCTCTGCGCTTGAATCTACTATTGACCTCTTCTCCAGGCAAGGAGAAGGACTTCTCATAAAACTCATCTTCAGACTCAGATTCAAAACAATCTTCTCTCTTTGTCCTGGGCTTGGACCTAATATTTGCCTCTTCCTTGACTCTGGGCCTGAACAAGTTATTGGTATTTTCTCCAGCCCAGGAGAATGGGTTGCCAGCCTCATCCTCAGACCCAGACCAGGACTCAACATAGGCTTCTTGCTGGGGTCTGGGCCCGGACCTGGGGTTAGTCTGATGTTTAGCCCTGTGCCTGGATCTGGACTCTTCCCTGGGCCATGATCTGATACTGGTCTCTTCTCCTGCCCAGAAAGAAGACATTGTAGAGGTCTCATCTGCTGAGCAGAACCCAGACTCATTAGAGGCCTTCTCTCTGGCCCTGGGCCTGGAATAACACCAAGACCCCATATTAGTCTCCTCCTCTGGTCCAAACCAGGGCTGGATTCCTTTCTGACCTTGGGTGCCAGGAAAGGTTTCAGCATCCACATTGACTAGTTCTTTATCCATTGATAGGCCCTTAGATTTAGTAACCGATCCAGACTCAGGAGTGGCCGGTGGCCAGGCAACGGCATTAGTCTGGGACACCCCTTCTGCCTGTGACACTACCTCAGTCCCAAATTCAGTTTGGCCCCATGACTGGGCTTCATCCTTGGTCCTTGCCCCAGTGATTGCCCTGGCATCAGTTTTGGGACGAGCACCACCTACTGCCCTGGCATTGGTTTTGGGCCTGGCCCCTGCCGTTCCCTGAGCCTCAGTTTTGGGTCTTGCTCCACCCATTACTTGGGGGTCAGTTTTGGGCCCTGCCCCAGACATTGCTTGGGCCTCAGTTTTGGGCCTTGCACCCGGCACAGACTTGTTCTCAGTTTTAGGCCTTGCCCCCCGCACAGACTTGTTTTCAGTTTTGGGCCTTGCCCCTGGCACAGACTTGGTCTCAGTTTTGGGCCTTGCCCTCGGAACAGACTTGGTCTCAGTTTTGGGCTTTGCCCCAGTAGTTGCCTGGGTCCTAACCTTGGGTCTGACCACCAGAGGGACTTCATTCTCTCTCTCAGCCCCACCTACAGCCTCTTCCCCAGGCTTCTTTTCAGGCTTGGCCTGGGCACTGGGTGCAACCTCTGCTCCAGTCATGGTACAAGTTACAAAGAAAGTCCAGTAATATACTCTACCCCCAATCTAAACCTCAACCACAGATCTGTCACAGGTTTGTTTCTACACTGATCTTTAAGTGATTGAGGATATGAGCTTGGAAACAAGAGTTAGAGTCAATATCCAGACCAGTAGTCAATCAGCCGCCTTCCAAAACAAAGTCTCAGTCAATAACTCAGTAATACAGATAGAATGTAGAACCAAGCTTGAGGAAGACAGATATTTCCTGGATGGGTGCAGACCTGTTGAGGGTGGTTGTCAGCAGCAACTCCACCAC
>NW_022437131.1:1036175-1166213 GCF_009761245.1 Sapajus apella
TGAAGCCTCTCCTTTCACCCCTACATCCATCCTTTACTCTTGAGCCCCTCTTTTCCCTGCTTCCTGCGTGGGACAGACAGAGCAATGCGGTTAAACACCAAGTTGATGTGGTTACTGCTGTCCATTTGAAAACTACCTTCATTGTGTTTGGCAGGTGACGGTCCCCTAAAGATGTCCATGCCCTGTTCTCCAGAACATGTACCATTTTATATTACCTGGCAAAGGAGCATTAAGATTTCTAATTAGCTGAATTTAAGAGTACGCTGCAGTAACTTGGCCAATGTAATTGCAAGGGTACTGTAGATGTGGAAGAAGGAGGCAGGGACTCAATGTCAGATTGAAGCAGCATGAGAAAGTCTACACTGGCCATTCTTGGCTTTGAAGGTGGAAGGAAGCCAAGATCCAAGAAATACAGGCTGTCTCCAGAACCTGGAAAAGACAAACAGATTCTTCCCTAGAAATCCCAGAGGGATAGCTGCTCTGGCAACATCTTTATTTTAGTGTGGTGAAAACCTTTGCAGATTTCCAACCTCCAGGACTGTACGATAATAATGCATTTGTATCATTTTAAGCCATTCCATGTGTGGCAATTGATTACAGGGTAACAGCACCAGACCCATCTGGTTTAACTTTTAAGTAACAAAGTTGTGCACTGTCTTTTACTTGCCAGGAACCCTCAGATCATGTTACCTGAGCAGCATCCCCAGACTCAAGCGTGCAATCGGAGGGAGAATGTAAGTGTTTGGAATGAGGAACAGGGCTGAATTAAGAAGTGGACACTGCATGACAGGGTCCAGTCAGATCATGCCTCCCAGCATCACTTCATTGTCTGATCCAATGCCATCAGGCCTCAATACTATATGCTCATGAAAACCTGACCCAGCTCCCATCTCAGGGAGACACTCTTTTGGGAACTATCCCTGGTGTTCTCATTACTTTGTTACAAGTAATAAATCACCTTAATAAATCCTTGCTTGTGGTCAGGGGGTTGATATCAGGCAACTGAACCCACCCATTATGTTGGTTGGTAACAATAGCAGCAGTAGGAACATAATACACTCACCATCCTGATGAAAGCTATTCCCCTTGCCTTTCTTTACCTGTGTTTCCATCTCTGAGAAATATTTTAGGGCTCATCTCACCAATACAGCCACCAATCCCCTTCACTGTTTTATAAGTATGTCCAAAATTACACTAGTACAAGCTTCTCTGGCAATTCTGGAGTGCTAGAATCTTTTTTTCCAAGATATTTACCAACAGTGGAATGGTCCTACCAAAAGCTGACAAATTTTACTGTGTGAGACTTTAAAACGTGTGTTGGACAATTTGTTGTCAGTTCTCTTAGAAAACATGGTCTTGTATCGGTTACCATGTATAGAAGTGATAAAGGCCCTAATTTAAGCTTTTCATGTGTTAGCTTTTTATGTGTATGTATCAAATAGATTAAATTCTTTGAGCAAATAAAAGATTGAAATATATCCTGAGTGCTAAGCACTATTTATTTCTTCCTATAATTAATTCCAGTTCAATAAATTGCAACAGTCATCTTTGTACTCCTCAGTGCTTACACTAGCACCTGTGTAACCCTGACTTACCCCTGAAATCTAAATATCAGAGTCAAATAATAAGCATTAAGTCTCATACAGATGCAGTTGTACTCACTCATCATACTCACTGTTTTCTTCCAAATCCCACCCACCACCCATATGCATGTTCATGAACTTGCACACAAGCATATTACTTCCCTGTTCTCCTCTTGTCCGTCTCAATCACCACGGTCACGGGCCTGTTTTTGCCTATTTAGTTTCACTTGCCTCTGTACTGTCCTTTATGGGCCTCAAGCAAACCTTCCTTCTGAGACTTCTCTTTTGGTCAAGGCTAAGCCAAACCCCGTGTTTTCTTATAATGTATCCCCTTCTTCTATCCCAGAGTTTCAAGGGTTATACACAGAAATTAAAGTTCCCTGTAGTCAGGAACAACTAGGCCGAGGTAGGTCTGGTGAACTATATGGTGAAATTGGTCCAAAAGATGTCTGTTTTCATTGTAGCCTGAAAATACTATGGGAAAGATCTCAGCCTGCCTCCGCTGCTAAAGACAGGGAACATTTGCAGAACTTGTGGGGAGGCCTGACCCAATAATATTTTCAGGTCATATTTGGGGTGGGGTCTACTTAAATAGAATTAATCTTGAAGAAAAACCAAGTCAGGCACAAGACCCTACCCATAAACAATGCCTTGCCATTAGGGAAATATAGCTATTTTAATAGAAGCACTGAAATTATTATAGAACTCCTATTTGTGCCTATTCCAACACAAACCCTCAACTGTTTATCTGTCATAGCAAAGGCAGGTTTATACATATCTCAGAAATAATTGTCTTTAAGTAAACTCTATAATGCTCCAGTGTGCAGATCCCATTAATAAAGCATAACCTAAAGAGAGGAAAATATCCTCCTTTCTAACATGGCTTTAAACTTTTTACTACTACTCAGCTCTGACATCATGAAAACCCTGTGTATATGTAGGGTTAGGAAAATTAGAGGGAACAGTTAGAGGACTTTAAGTGCCTGGCAATACAGCTTAGAATGGCAGCAACAACTGGAAGAATCATAGGAAAACCCCAAAAATTCAGGACATGGGAAATACCCCTTGAGGATTTTTAGAACTATAGGAGCTGGTAAGGAGAACAAAACCTGAATTTCCACAATGCTAATCAATATTAGAAATTAATGGAATGTTGAATTGCTTTCTATAATGGAAAAAATAGTGAGAAATATATACTCCCTTTGTTGGGGTTTCTAATTAACTAACCATCACTTCCTGCCTCATCATGATAGGGCCTTATCACAGCCTGCATCCAGCCAGCAAATGAGAAAAAGGAGACTAGAGGTAGTTCATTTCCTTCTTAAAATTCATGGTCAGGAAATGCTCACATCATTTCCACTAACATTCCATTGACGAGACTTGATATGGTTTGATTGTGTCCCCACCCAAATCTCAACTCGAATTGTACCACCCAGAATTCCCACGTGTTGTGAGAGGGACTCAGTGGGAGGTAATTGAATCATGGGGGCTGGTCTCTCCCATGCTATTCTCATGATAGTGAATAAGTCTCACGAAATCTGATGGTTTATCAGTGGTTGCTATTTTTGCTTCTTCCTTATTTTTCCCTTGCCGCTGCCATGTAAGAAGTACTTTCCACCTCCTGCCATGATTCAGAGGCCTCCCCAGCAATGTGGAACTGTAAGTCCAATTAAACCTCTTTTTCTTCCCAGTCTCAGGTATGTCTTTATCAGCAGTATGAAAACGAACTAATACAGTAAATTGGTACCAGTTGAGTGGGGCGTTGCTCAGAAGACACCCAAAAATGTGGAAGCAACTTTGCAACTGGGTAATAGGCAGAAGTTAGAACAGGGCTCAGAAGAAGACAGGAACATGTGGGAAAGTTTGGAACTTCTTAGAGACTTGTTGAATGGCTTTGCCCAAAATGTTGATAGCAATATGGACAATAAAATTCAGGCTGAGGTGGTCTCAGATGGAGATGAGGGACTTGTTGGGAACTGGAGCAAAGGTGACTTTTGTTATGTTTCAGCAAAGAGACTGGCAGCACTTTGCCCCTGCCCTAGAGATTTGTGGAACTTTGAACTTCAGAGAGATGATTTAGGGTATCTGGCAGAAGAAATTACTAAGCAGCAAAGCATTCAAGAGTGCTGTTAAGGGCATTGAGGTTTTTAAGGGAAGCAGAGCATAAAATTTGGAGAATTTGCAGCCCGACTATATGATAGAAAAGAAAACCCTATTTTCTGGGGAAAAATTCAAGCCAGCTGCAGAAATTTGCATAAGTAGCAAGAAGCCTAATGTTAATCCCCAAGACCATGGGGGAAAATATCTCCAGGCCATGTCAGAGAACTTCCTGGTAGTCTCTCCCATCACAGGCCTGGAGGCCCAGGAGGAAAAAGTGGTGTTGTGGGCTGGGCTCAGGGTCCTCATGCTGTGTGCAGCCTGGGGACTTAGTACCCTGTGTCGTAGCTGCTCCAGCTGTGCCTGGAAGGGGCCAACGTACAGCTCAGGCTATGGTTTCAGAGGGTGGAAGCCCCAAGCCTTGGCAGCTTCCATGTGGTGTTGAGTGTGCAGGTGTACAGAAGTCAAGAACTGAGGTTTGGGAACCTCTGCATAGATTTCAGAAGATGTATGAAATTCCTGGATGCCTAGGCAAAAGTTTGGTGTAGGTGCAGGGCCCTCATGGAGAACCTTCGCTAGGGCAGTGTGGGAGAGAAATGTGGGGTCAGAGTCTCCACACAGTGTCCCTACTAAGGCACTACCTAGTGGAGCTGTGAGAAGAGGACCACCATCCTCCAGAACCCAGAGTGGCAGATCCACTGACAGCTTGTACTGTGTGCATGGAAAAGCCATAGACAACGCTGGCCCATGAAATCAGCCAGGAGGGAGGCTGTACCCTGCAAAGCCACAGGGCAGAGCTGCCCAAGACTGTAGGAACCCACTTCTTGCATCAACATGACCTGGATGTGAGACCTGGAGTCAAAGGAGATAATTTTGGAGCTTTAAAATTTGACTGCCCCACTGGATTTTGGACTTTGCATGGGCTCTACAACCCCTCTGTTTTGGCCAATTTCTCCCATTTGGAACAGCTATATTTACCCAATACCTCTATCCCCATTGTATCTAGGAAGTAACTGGCTTGCTTTTGATTTTACATGCTCATAGGTGGAAGGGACTTGCCTTGTCTCACGTGAGACTTTAGACTGTGGACTTTGGGTTAATACTGAAATGAGTTAAGACTTTGGGGACTGTTGGGAAGGCATAATTGGTTTTGAAATGCGAGGACATGAGATTTGGAGAAGCCAGGGGCAAAATGATATGGTTTGGCTGTGTTGCCACCGAAGTCTCAACTTGAATTGTATCTCCCAGAATTCCTACGTGTTGTGGTAGGGACCCAGAGGGAGGTAACTGAATCATGGCGGGTAGTCTCTCTGGTTCTATTCTTGTGATAGTGAATAAGTCTCACAAAATCTGATGGGCTTATCAGGGGTTTCTGCTTTTGCTACTTCCTCATTTTTCTCTTGGTACTGCCGTGTAAGAAGTGTCTTTCACCTCCTGCCATGACTCTGAGGCCTCCTCAGCCATGTGGAACTGTAAGTCCAATTAAGTCTCTTTTTGTTCCCAGATTTGGGTATATCTTCATCAGCGGCATGAAAACAAACTATTATAGGATTCAATCACCATTTATTAAAATTCTTGTCCTTTCTCTACATGTGGTGGTGGTAATGAAAGAACTGGATATCCACAGATAAAAGAATAAAGTTGTCTCAGCAAACCAAAAACAGAGAATTTCCTCAACTTGATAAAGGACAATTACCAAAATCCTACAGCTACCATTATGCTTAATGGTGAGCAACTCAGTTTATCAGTAAGATCAGGAATGAAGCATATATTTCCTCTTTCACCACTGCTTTTCTACATCATAATGGAAGTCCTATCTAATGAAATAAAGACAAGAAAAAGAAATTAAAGTTATACTTACTGGGAAGAAAGAAATAAAACTGTTTTCATGTGCAGATAAAATGATAGTGTATGTAGAAAATCTGAAAGAATTGATGACAACAAAAAAGACTTCTGGAACTGATAAGTAATTATGGGAAGGTTTCAGGATACAAGATTATTATATTTTAAAAATGACTTTCCTAAATACAAGCAATGAAAAAGTAGAATTTGTAATTTAAAAATGATGACATTTACATTATCACATAAAAATAAAATACTTAGGTATAAATCTAGCAGAATATGCACAATATCTATACAAGTGAAAATACAAAACACCAATGAAGGAAATGAAATAACTAAATAAATGCAGAGATATTGCATGTACATGAATAGGAGGATTCAACATTGTCAAGATATCAATTCTTCCAAATTTTATCTATAAATTAAATGCAATCCCAACCAAAATCGCAGCAAGTTATTTGTAGATACTGAAAAACTGATTCTAAAGCTTATATGGAAAGGCAAAAGGCCCATAATAGTCGACACACTATTGGAGAAGAATGAAGTTGGACCAACACAGTCCAACTTTAAAAATTACTATAAATTTACTATAAAATAATTTATACTATAAACTTACTATAATTTATAAAATAAATTTACTATAAAGTAATTTATAGTAATTTACTATAATTTACTATATAAAATTTACTATACTATAGTATAGTAAAACAGTGTAGTATCTACAAAAGGAAAAGCAAATAAATGCAACAGAACAGAGAGCCCAGAAATAGACCCATGTAAATATGGCCAACTGATCTTTAACAAAAGAGCAAAGGCAAAACAATAGAAAAAAGAGAGTTGTTTCAATAAATTATGATGAAACAACTCAACATCCACATGCAAAAAAAAAATCTAGACACAGACTCTATACATTTCACAAACAATAACTCAAAATGGATAACAGACCTAAAAGTAAAATGCAAAATTATAGCTCCTAGAAGTTCACATTTTAAAAAAGTCTAGATTACCTTGTGTATGGTGACCATTCTCTAAATGTAATACCAAAGGTATGATTCATGAAAAAGGACATTGGTTAGCGGGACATCATTAAAAGTAAAAACTTCTACTCTGAGAAAGACACTGTTAAGGTAATGAGAAGATAAGCCACAAACCAGGAGAAAATATTTGCAAAAGACATATTTGATAACTGTTATCTATAATATACAAAGAACTCTTAAAACCCAACAATAAGAAAACAAACAACATGATTAAAAAATGTGCTACGGACCTTAACAGACACTTTACCTAAGAAGACATACAGATGGCAAATAAACATATGAAAAGATGCTCAACATTATATGTCATCAGGAAAATGCAAATTAACTCAACAGTGACATACCACTATAAATACAATGGTCAAAATCTAGGACACTACTACCACCAAGTTCTGGAAAGGAGGTAGAGCAACAGAAACTCATTTAGTGTTGGTAAGAATACAACATGATATAGCTACTTTGGAAGATGGTCATGGTTTCTTAGAAAACTAAACATACTCATAGCATATAATACAGAAATGGAACTCCTTGATATTCCCTCAAGTGATCTGAAAACATATGTCCACACAAAAACTTGCACATGAATATTTCTAGCAGCTTTATTTATAATTGCCAATACTTGGAAGTAAACAAGATGTCCTCTACTAGATTAATAGATAAACTGTGGTGTATCCAGTCAATGGAATATTATTCACCACTAAAAATAAATGAGCTATCAAGTCATGAAAAGACCTGGATGAAATTTAAATGCACATTACTAAGTGAAAAAAGCTAATGTAAAAAGGCTACATACTGTTCATCCTGCAGTTCCAGTGGATGCAATAGTTTTCTTCCTTCCTATTTTGGGGACTTGGTTAATCTATTGAGGTATCATACCATGGAATGGACAAGGCTTTATTGTATATAACTTACATGATTATTTAATATAATGAATATTTGGCTGAAATAAAAAGTATGAAGCTAGACTTCTCTTCATACCGTATGTAATATTTAATTCCAAATACATTAAAGACATAAATAGAAGAGCTAAAACTATCACACTCTAAGAAGAATAGTGATATGGTTTGGCAGTGTCCCCACCCAAAATCTCATCATGAATTGTTATCTCCATAAGTCCCCATAACCTCCATATGTCAAGGGCAGGACCAGGTGGAAGTAATTAGATCATGGGGGCAGCTTCCCCCATGCTGTTCTCGTGATATGAGTGAGTCTCACAGGTTCTAATGGTTTTATAAATGTCTGGCATTTCCCCTGGTTACACTCACCCTCTCCTGCCACCCTATTAAGGTGTTTGCTTCTCCCTTGCCTTCTGCCATGATTGTAAGTTTCCTGAGGCCTCCCAAGCAATGTGAAACTGTGAGTAAATTAAACCTCTTTATAAATTACCCAGTCTTGGGTGTCTTCATAGCAGTGTGAGAATGGACTAATACAAATACATAGAGATAAACCTTCATGACTTCTGATTTGGCAATGGTTTCTTAAATATGATACCAAAAGCAACGTTTCTTGGATATGATACCAAAAGCAAGATCAAGAAAAGAAAAAAAATATAGATTAAATGGACTTCATAAAAAAATTTACAATATGCATCAAAAGACAACATTAAGAAAATTAAGAGACAACTTACAGAATGGGAGAAAACATTTGCAAATAGTTTATCTGATGAGGGTTTAATATCCAGAAAATATAAAAAACTCCTACAACTCAACAGCAAAAAATGACAGCTCAATTAAAAAATGGGCAAAAACTTGAAATATTTTTCCAAAATGGCATAAAAATGGTCAGTATACACATGAAAGGATTCTCAACATCATTAATCATTACAGAAATGCAAATCAAAACCACACTAAAATACTGCTTTACACCTCCTATGATCAGTATATTAATTAAAAAAAAAAACAAAAAAAAACCAGAAAACAAAACAAGCATTGGTGAGAATATGGAGAAACTGGAACCCTACTGGAAATGTAAAATGTTGCAGTCATTGTGGAAAAGCCCATAACAGAAGATTAACATGGTAAAGAGGGTATTCAAATGAACTTCTATCATATTTATAGGAACTCTACCACAAGACAGGTTTCCAAGTTGTTTTTTAATTGACTTGTAAGGTAAAATATACAGAACTGTCAAATTTCACAACCTCCTTTTCGTAAGGAAATCTGGAGTGTTTGATACTCATCAATTTTCCCCTTATTATGATATACCCATGTGAATTCATAGATGGTAAAATGGCAATAACTGGAAGCAAGCATATTAAAGATATTTATATCTTTATAAAGTTGAGTACCCACAACTCAGTGAATAGCCTATTTTACCACATTTATTTATCCATCTATAACTTGGTTGATTCTGTGACCACTGCCTTTACTGTAAGTAGTATGGTAGACTAAATAATGTATTCCTCTCCAGAATATGTCCATTTTCTAATCCCTGGGACCTGTCAATATGTTACCTTCTATGGCAAAAAGGGACTTTACTCATATAATTAAGTTAAGGATCTTGAGATGGGAAGACTATCCTCAATTATGCAGTTAGCCCTAACATAAGCAGAGTCATTAAAAGAAGGAGGTAAGAAGGTCAAAGACAGAAGGAGATGGGACAAAAAAATCAAAGGTTAAAATTATGTGAGAAAGAGACCATGAGCAAAGGAACACAGGCAGAAGCTGAAGAAAGGCAAGAAAATAGATTTTCCCCTCAGCCTCCAGAAGGAACCAGCCCTGCCAACACCTTCACTTCAGCCCAGCAACACTAAATTTGAACTTCTGGCATCTAGAATATTAACATAATAAATATATATTGTTTTAGGCAATCAAATTTATGGTAATTTGTTACAACAACAGGAAAGTAGGAAAAACAGTCTGATTTTTAGGAGTAGGAAGGTATATCAGAACTCTTCTTTAGGGAATTACTTGGGAAATTGCTGGATATATTGATACTGAGCATATCACAAAGTCAGTCCATACTCACTCAACCCTAAACTCACTGTTGTGTGCCCCAAATCCTAAGACTATGAGACTTAGGACAACAAGACAAGGCCTTGTTGAAGAACAAGGAGATTACTTCAGATTTAGAGAATAGTACCAAGGCCAATTTTTAAGGCTTAGATACCTTAAGGTTGTTTGTTAATTGCTCAGAGAGGAAAGGTAAACTCGTAAGTATTATTTTGTGATAAAACTAGCGTACAGAAACAAAATGGTTAGGAAAAAACTCAACAAACTTTCTACAAGTATATTGACTGCTTAAATATGTTCCCTAATGTCTACTGAGTCCTTTGAAAAGTAGCAATAGCCCCTTCTTTTCCTGTGTCCTTCCTAAACCCTTTATTCTAGGAAAAAGCTACTTGTAATTTTTAACTAGGTATGGGAAAATAAATATATTATTATCAATATTTTGTAAGAGATGTTATAACTGCTAATATTCTTTTATTTTATTTTATTATTATACTTTAAGTTCTGGGGTACATGTGCAGATCATGCAGGTTTGTTACATAGGTATACACGTGTCATGGTGGCTTGCACCCATCACCCTGTCATTTATATTAGGTATTTCTCCTAATGCTATCCCTCCCCTAGCTCCTTACCCCCTGATAGGCTCTGGTGTGTGATGTTCCTCTCCCTGTGTCCATGTGTTTTCATTGTTCAACTCCCACTTAGGAGTGAGAACATGTGGTGTTTGGTTTTCTGTTCTTGTGTTAGTTTGCTGAGAATGATGGTTTCCAGTTCCAACCACGTTCCTGCCAAGGATATGAACTCATCCTTTTTTATGGCTGCATAGTATTCCATGGTGTATATGTGCAACATTTTCTTTATCCAGAGAAGATATGGAGAAATAGGAACACTTTTACACTGTTGGTGGGAGCGTAAATTAGTTCAACCATTGTGGAAGACAGTGTGGCAATTCTTCAAGGATCTAGAACTAGAAATACCATTTGGCTCAGCAATCCCATTACTGGGCATATACCCAAAGGATTATAAATCATTCTATTATAAAGACACATGCACAAGTTTGTTTATTGTAGCACTATTCACAATAGGAAAGACTTGGAACCAACCTAAATGCCCATCAACTGGTAGTATTCTGTGTACAGCAAACTATAATAGCATTTCCCAAACATACAATTAACAGAATTTCTCCCAACAAGGATTAATAATGATGAATTATTTCCAACTAACATATAAAAATGGTCGTTGTGAATCACTGATACACAGCATCTATGAAAGCAGTAAAATTTTAAAAGTCTGTACCTTGTGTTTATCACTGGAATTTCAGTTTCTGCAAAATATGGATAACCTATTTTACCACATTTATTTACCCATATATAACTTGCCTGATTCTATGACCACTGCCTTTACTGCAGGTAGTATAGTAGACTGAATAATATATCATCCCCCACAACATGTCAATTTTTGAATCCCTGGAACCTGTCAATATGTTACCTTATGTGGCAAAAAGGGACTTTGCTTATGAAATCACATCATTCACAATGTAACCTGCTAAATTGACAAAACCCTCACAATCAAACTGAACATAGACTATATAGTTCTTGCTAAAACCCTTAAGGACAGGTGCAATCACTATCAAAACTCAAGAGCCTCTTTTTGCAGAAATTGAAAAGCAGATATTAATATTTATATGGAATTGCAAGGGGCTTCAAATACCCAAAACAATCTTAAAAAAGAATAAAACAAAGTTGTAGAACCCACAATTCCCTATTTTAAAACATACTACAAAGCTACAATAATCAAAACAGGGAGGTACAGACATGCGGACAGATAGGTAGATTAATTGAATGGAATTGAGTATCCAGAAATGAACACATCTATGGACAACTGAATTTCAACAATGGTGCCAAGGCCATGACATGTGAAAAAATGTCTTCAAAAAATATGGCTGGAACAACTAGAAAGCTACATGTAAAAGAATGAACTTGGACTCCTACCTCATGCCATATATAAAAATTAACTCCAAATATATGAAAGGCATAAATATAAGAGCTAAAATTATATTGGGCAGTGCTTCCGTTATACCTCTCATTGATAAGGAATACAAAGAAAAAAAGCTGTTCTCAAAACTTGTTTTTTCTAAGGATGATATTATGGCTCCTACATGGCACTACGAGTAAGGAACTTATAAGTAAGATAACCTCTAGCAAGAAATGTTCAGTAGCATAAATGAGATCTCAAAAAAATCAACAAAACAGAGACTTCCGATTTCCAGTCTGAAATGTAAAGCACTTGGAAGTCATTACTCTCATTGTTAGTATAAGAAAACAGCTGAACAAAGTAAACAGCTCTTCTTAGATCCACCAGAAAATTGAGGTCACAGGACAAGCCACTGGCTCCAAAATTGAGAAAAAAGTGGATACTGAAAACCACAGCTTGCTGATATCAGAATCTCAGGACCAAAAGCCCACTGCTAGACCCAGTAGTGGAAGGCTCAATGTGAACCAGCTTTACAGTTAAAACCTCTGGGGGTTCCTCTCAGAGAGACTCCCAAATATTTATGAGTTTTGCCTCCAGGACCCTGAGAGGTTCTCAACATAACGATTGGTTAAAAAGTCTCCTCATATTTCTAGTAAGAAGACAGGGGTTGGCAGTGGGGATGTGGCTGGGGGTGGGAGTGGGGTAAAGTAACCATTTGAAATATGCCCAGGGTGTTCTGCTCTCCTTAACAAATTCCTGCTTCCCTAAAGGGAAATATTTTACCAGAATCCAACTGAATTGGGTTTTATCAATGCCTATGTGACTGTAGAGAAGGGAAATGCCCAGCTTCAATACCCATTAGCCTGATGTGGAATAAGGAAAATAACCAACTTCAGCCCCCTCTAGGATTCCTGTATCACCTAGTGGAAAGAAAAACTGAGAA
The DNA here is from genome assembly GCF_009761245.1 of Sapajus apella. Classification (NCBI taxonomy): domain Eukaryota; kingdom Metazoa; phylum Chordata; class Mammalia; order Primates; family Cebidae; genus Sapajus; species Sapajus apella. Next base: position 1,048,597 of record NW_022437131.1, read on the forward strand.
AAATTTGTGAAGGTTGCAGCACAGGGGCATTAGGTCACTAAAAGACTAAGACCTAATCATAAGACAATAGAATATGTCCCCATTGTACCCAATGCTTACCACTACATCAATCAAGCTAACGTCTAATAACAGGAAATTACAGCTGGAACAACTGTTAAGTATCAGACCCTATATATAAAGTCATCTCCTGGGAAACCAAAGACAACAGAATAGGAGAAAGTAGGGATAGCATAAGAAATTTTAGACTTTGACATCTATATCTACAAGAAATATTGAATATAGCCTGATTCTCAGACAGATAAAACATAAAACCTCACACTTAAGGCTGAATTTTCTGAATTCTGTTCCCCAATATATCATGTCTAGCTTTCAACAAAAAATTAGAAGGCATGTTAAATGGCAAAATACAGTCTCAAGAGTCAATCAAAATAAGCATCAGAACCTGACTCAGATATGGCAGAAATTTTGGAACTATCAAGACTGATATGATAAGGACTCTAGTGGAAAAAAAATGGACAGCATTTAAGAACAAATGAGTAATATAAACAGAGAGATGAAACCCTATGAAGAATGATGGGGAAGGACAAGATGGCTGACTAGAAGTAGCTAGTGTATGCTACACTCACAAAGAGAAGAAACAGTGGCAATTAAACACTTGCATCTTCAACTGAAACATGCAAGTGAACACATTGAAATTCATCAAAGAAACAAATCGACTCATGGAGAATAGAGAGAAGACAGGGTCTCCATCCACCTAGTAGGTTCCCCCTCCATGGGAATTGGTGAGTGAATGAGAAACCCCGGGAATCCACACTTCTTCCACAGATGTTTGGAACCCTAAAATCTGGAGATCCCCTTGTGAGCCCACTCCACCACCAGGATCTTCAGACTGACACACAGAACTATGTGGAGACTGGGCAGTGCCACACTCACATACATGCAGAGTTCCAGAAGCCTTGGATCCCCAGGCATCCTGGCATTAGCAGCTGCAGCTCTGTTAAAGGGAGAGGTAAGGCTTCCTTATACACCCCTAAGAAAGGTTCCGAATCCAGGGGGCTGAACAATGAAGGTCTGCAAGTCTTGCAGGATAAGACATACTGGTCTGGGACTTTAGTCACCCCCTAGTGGGGCTCTTGGGCTAGTAATAGCTCCTCACTTCCCAGGGATGGAGCTCCCAGAGGAAGGGGTGGGCTGCCATCTTTGCAATCTCACAGCCTTCATGCTCTGGAGAGGCCCAGGTAACTAGGGTGTGGCAACTTCTTCTCACTGGACAGGACCTCCCAACCAGGGACTCCAGCTCCCCCCTCACTGGGGTTCTCATGCTGGTGGCAGTTCTGCAGCTCCCTGGGCCAGAGCTCAAAGAAGGAGGAGCAGGCCACCATCTTTGCTCTCTTGCAGCCCTTGCCTTTGCTACCTTCAAGCTCTGAAGAGTCCATGGTAACTAGGGACTGGTGCAGACCTTCGGCACAGTGCAGTCACCCTATGGAAAAGTGGCCACATTGTTACCCATGCAGGTATTTGTCCTCACTTCTCCTCACTGGGCAAGGCCTCCCGACCTGGGACTCCAGCAGAACTACCCTGCATCCACCTGAACACTTCAATTAGAGGTGGCTCAGCATTTCTCTAAGTAGGAAATCCCCGAGTCAGTTCACAACCCTTCCACCACTGCAGCTGCAGTGCTATCACCCTAACTACCTTCCGGCTGGGGAAGGAACAAAGGGCCTAGTTGTTGTGTTGGCACTTCCAGCACACTGCAGCCACCATATGGAAAGGAGTCCAGTTCCTCTTCCCTGGGAGTCCTCATCCCCCACTCTTTACCAGGCAGGGTCCCAGGCTCACAACTGCAAAACAGCTGCCCCACCCACTGCTGAGCATACCCGCTGGTAGTGGCTCTGAGTTTCCCTTGGAAGAAGTTCCTGGAGGCAACCAACAGCCCCTCTGCTTCTGCCACGGTAGCAGTTCTGCCCCTGCTACCCTCAGTCAAGGAAAGAAACAAAGGGCTTGAGGGCTTCACTCAAGTTTATAGCATACCACAGTCACCACGTGGGAAGGAGCCCAGTCTCTCCTCCCTGTGAGCCCTGGACACCCAGTTCCCCAACAAGCAGGGCCCCTACCTCAGGACAGCAGTGCAGCTGATCTAGCCCCTGGCTGAACACTCCCAGTAGCAGCAGCTTTGTATTTCCTGGAGGTAGATCTCCTAGGGGCAACCGAAAGCCCCTCTGCCACTGCCTCTGCAGTGGAACTGCTCTTTCTGCCCTCAAACTCGGGAATGAGTAAAGATCCTGAGTGCTTTATCCACAGCTCCAGCAAGCTGCAGTTGCTTTAAAGAGAGGAAGCCAGTCTGTCTCCCACAGGTCCTACCCACCCCTCTTGCTCATCATGTCAGGGCCCCTCCAGGTTGGGCCCACAGTGCAGCCTCCCCATCCTGGGCCAATCACATTGATTGATCACAGCTCTACTTGTCTCTGGAGTAATGCCCCAGGAGACAAGTGAAAGACCCTAGGCCACAACCGTAGCTAAAGTCCCTCCCTCTGCTGTCTCCAAACTGGGGAGGGAATGTAAAGCCTGAGATCACCCCAGAGCTATAGTGTACCTCCTGGGAGTGCCAAGTTGAGGTCTGCAGCCAGCACTCAAGTGGGAGAGGAGCCAATATTTTCAGAGCATTGAGAGGGACACAGTTGCAACCATAGAGAAATACAGAGGAGCCACATGACTAAGCAAGAGCCTACCTACTGACCATTATGCTTAAGTGCCACATACTAGATCACACCCCAAAACTTCAATACCAAACATATTTTTCCAATATACTCCCCTGTGAAACCAAAGATATGAATTCAGTTACAAATAAAGTCCTTGCATGGAGCCACAGCCCTCTGAAAACATCCAGAAAAGAAGTCTACTGACTGTACTCAATTTACATCACAGTTAAAGGAACACCTGAGAAAAAAATAGTGAAAGAACTCTGGCAACTCAAAAGGCCACAGTGTCTGCTTTCCTCCAAATGACTGCCCACACTAGTTCTCCAGCAAAAGTTCTTAACTGAGATGAGAGAGCTGAAAAAACAGAAATAGAATTCAGAATATGAATAGGAGTGAAGAACACCAAGATTTAGGATCACACTGAAACCCAATCCAAGGAAGCTAAGCATCACAATAAAGGATATACAGACGCTTATAGTCAAAATAGTATAAAAAAGAACCAAACTGACCTGATAAGAGCTGAAAAACACACTACAAGAATTTCCAATGACAAGTATTATAATGCAATCCAATCACAAGTATTAACAGCAGAATAGAACAAGGTGAGGAAAGAATCTCAGAGCTTGAAGACTGGCCCTCTGAAATAAGACAGTCAAACAAAAATAAATACAAAAGAATTGAAAAGAAACACAAAACTACAAGAAATATAAGATTATGTAAAGAGCCAAATCTATGACTCATTGGCATCCCTGAAAAAGATGGGGAGAAAGCAAGCAACTTGGAAAACATATTTCAGGATATCATCCATGAAAACTTCCCCAAACTTGCTAGAGAGGCCAATATTCGAATTCAGGAAATTCAGAGAACCCCTGCAAGATTCTACACAAGAAGATCATCCCCAAGACACATAATCATCAGATTCTCCAAGATCAAAATGTAAGAAAATATGTTAAAGGCAGCTAGAGAAAAAGAGCTGGTCACCTAAAAAGGGAACCCCATCAGGCTAAGAGTGGGCCTTTTGATAGAAACCCTTCAAACCAGAAGAGATTGGGTACTATACTCAACATTCTCAAAGAAAAGAAATTCCAACCCAGAATTTTATATCTGGCCAAATTAAGCTTAATAAGTAAAGGAAAAATAAGATCGTTTTCAGACAAATAAATGTTGAGGTAATTCATTACCACCAGACCTGTGTTATGAGAGCTCCTGAAGGAAGCACTAACAATGAAAAGGAAAGGCTTTTACCAGCCACTGCAAAAATACATTTAAGTACACAGACCAGTGACACTATAAAGCAACCACATAAACAAAAGTCTGCATAAGAACCAGCTAACATCATGATGACAAGATCAAATCCACACACATCAATATTAAACTTGAATGTAAAGAGACTAAATGCCCTCAATTAAAAGGCACAGGGCTGGGCACAGTGGCTCACGCCTATAATCCCAGCACTTTGTGAGGCTGAGGTGGGTGGATCATGAGGTCAAGAGATCGAGACCATCCTGGTCAACATCATGAAACCCCGTCTCTACTAAAAATACAAAATTAGCTGGGCATGGTGGCGCACACCTGTAGTCCCAGCTACTTGGGAGGCTGAGGAGGGAGAATTGCTTGAACCCAGGAGGTGGAGGTTGCAGTGAGCCGAGATCGTGCCATTGCACTCCAGCCTAGGTAACAAGAGTGAAACTCCGTCTCAAATAAATAAATAAATAAATAAAAGGCACAGAGTGGCAAGATGGATGAAGAAGCAAGACCCAATGGTATGCTGACTTCAAAAGACCCATCTTACATGTAATGACACCCATAAGCTCAAAATAAAGGAAAAGAGAAAAATCTACGAAGCAAATGGAAAACAGAAAAAAGCAAGGGTTACAATTAATTTCAGACAAAACAGACATTAAACCAACAAAAACATAAAAGACAAAGAAGGTCTTTTATTGAATCCATAATGGTAAAAGATTCAATTCAACATGAAGACCTAACTATTCTAAATATATGCACTCAACACAGGAGCACCAAGATTCATTAAAACAGTTCTTAGATACCTACGAAGAGACTTAGATTCCTACACATTAATAGTGGGAGACTTCAACACCCCACTGACAGTATCAGATAGATCATCAAGGCAGAAAATTAGCAAAGGTATTCAGGACCTGAACTTAGCATTTGATCAAATGGATCTAACAGATATCTGCAGAACTCTCCATCCAAAAACAGCAGAATATACATTCTTCTCATTGCCACATGCCACATGCTCTAAAATTGACCACACAATTGAACATAAAACAATCCTTAGCAAATTCAAAAAACCTGAAATCGTATCAACCACACTTACAGACCACAGCATAATTAAAATAGTATTCAATACAAAGAAAATTGCTCAAAACCATTCATTTATGTGGAAAATGAACAACCTGCTCCTGAATGATTTTTGAATAAATAATGACTTCTGGGTAAAGAAGTTCCTTGAAACAAATGAGAACAATGATACAACACACCAGAATCTGTGAGACATGGCTAAGGCAGTGTTAAGAGGGAAATTTATAGCAAAAAACACCCACATCAAAATCTTAGAAAAATCTCAAATTAACAACCTAACATCACAACTAGAAGAACTAGAGAAGTAAGAGCAAATGAAGCACAAAGCTAGCAGAAGACCAGAAAGAGCCAAAATCAGAGGTGAACTGAAAAAGACTGAGACATGAAAAACCATAAAAAATAATCAGATAATCCAGTAGTTGCTGCTTTCAAAAAAATCAGTAAGACAGATAGACTGCCAGTTAGACTAATAAAGAAGAAAAGACAGATAATCTAAACAATTAGAAATGACAAAGGAGATGTTACCATTAACCCCACAGAAATACAAATAACCATCAGAGACTATTATGAACGCCCCTATGCACAAAAACTAGAAAATCCAGAGGAAATGAATAAATTCTTGAACACATACATTTTTTCAGGACTGAACCAGGAGGAAACTGAATCTCTGAACAGACCAATAATGAGCTCCGAAATTGAATCAGTAATAAATAGCCTACCAACAAACAAAAGCCCAGGACCAGATTGATGCACAGCCAAATTCTATCAGATGTACAAAGAAGAGGTGGTACCATTCCTACTGAAACTATTGCAAAACAATTGAGGAGGAGGGACTCCTCCCCAAGTCATCCTTTGAGGCCAGCATTATCCTGATACAAAAATGTGGCAGAGACATGAGAAAAAAGAGAAATTTTCAGGCCAATATTCTTGATGAACACAGCTGCAAAAATCCTCAATAAAATACTAGCAAACATCAACACATAAAAAACCTAATCCACCACAATCAAGTAGGCTTTAATCCTGGGATGCAAGGTTGGTTCAACATATGCTAATCAATAAATGTGATTCATCACATAAACAAAATTAAAGACAAAAACTACATGATTTTACCAATAGATGCAGAAAAGGCTTTTGATAAAATTCAACACCTCTTCATGTTAGACAACTTAAAAAAACTAGGCATTGAAGGACCATATGGCAAAATGGTAAGAGCCGGCTATGACAAACACAGCTAACGTCACAGTGAATGGGCAAAAGCTGAAACCATTCCCCTTGAAAATGGCACAAAACAAGGATGCCCTCTTTCAACACTTTTACTCAATATAGTATTGGAAATTCTGGGCAAAGCAATCAGACAAGAAAAAGAAATGAAAGCATACAAACAGGACAAGAGGAAGTCAAACTATCCCTGTTTGCAAACAACATAATTCTATATCTAGAAAACCCTATTGTCTCTGACCAAAAGCTCCTTAAGCTGATAAACAACTTTAGCAAAAGTTCAGGATACAAAATCAACATAGAAAAATCAGTAGCATTCCTGTGTGCGAACAATATCCAAGCTGAGAGCCAAACCAGGAGCATAATCCCATTCACAAAGGCCACAAAAAGAATAAAATACCTAGGAATACAGCTAACCAGGGAGGTGAAAGATCTTTACAATGAGAATTATAAAACACTACTCAAAGAAATCAGAGATGACACAAACAAATGGTAAAATACTCTATGCTCATAGATAGAATCAATATTGATAAAATGGCCATAAAGCCCAAAGCAATTTACAGATTCAGTGCTATTACTATTTAACTATCATTGAGATTCTTCACAAAACTAGACAAAACTATTTTAAAATTCATATGGAACCAAAAAAGAGCTTGAATAGCAAAGGCAATTCTAAGAAAAAAGAATAAGGCTGGAGGTATCACATTACCCAACTTCAAACTATCCTACAGGGCTATAATAAGCAAAACAGGATGGTACTGGTACAAAAACAGATAGACCAATGAAACAGAATAGAGAGCCCAGAAATAACTCCACACACCTATAATTATCTGATCTTTGACAGAACTGACAAAAACATGCAATGGGAAAAGGATTTCCTATTCAATGAATGGTGCTAGGGTAACTGGCTAGCCACATGCAGAAGATTGAAACTGAACCCATTCCTTATATCATATACAAAAATCAAGTCAAGATTGATTAAAGACTTAAATGTAAGACCCAAAACTAATCCTGGAAGATGACCTAGGAAATACCATTCTATACACAGAAACAGGCAAAGATTTCATGACAAAGATGCCAAAAGCAATTGCAACAAAAACAAAAATTGATAAATGAAAACTAAGTTAACTAAAGAGCTTCTGCACAGCAAAAGAAACTATCAGCAGAGTAAACAGACAACCTATAGAATGAGAGAAAATACCAGCAAATTATACATCTGACAATGGTCTAATATCCAGCATCTCTAAGGAACTTAAACAAATTTACAAACAAAAAACAACCCCATTAAAAAGTGGGCATAGGACATGAATAGACACATACACGTGGCCAACAAACACATGAAAAAATGCTAAACATCATGAATCATTGGAGAAATGCAAATCAAAACCACAATGAGATACCATCTCACACCAGTCAAAATGGCTATTATTTAAAAATCAAAATATAACAAATGCTGGCAAGGTTGCAGAGAAAAGGGAACACTTATACACTACTGGTGGGAGTGTAAATCAGTTCAGCCATTGTGGAAAGCAGTGTGGTGATTCCTCAAAGAACTAAAAACAGAATGACCATTTGACCCAGCAATCCCATTATTGAGTATATACCTAAAGGAATATAAATTGTTCTACCATAAAGACACATGCATACATTTATTCATTGCAGCACTATTCACAATAAGCAAAGACATATAGTCAATCTAAACACTCATCAGTGGTACACTGGATAAAGAAAACGTGGTAAATATATACCAGGGAATACTATGCAGCCATAAGAATGAACAAGATTCTGTACTTTGCTTAGTACTTGAGTGACAAAATTATCTGTACACCAGACCCCTGCGGTGCAGGCTTACCTATATAATAAACCTGTACATGTATCCTTAAACCTAAAATAAAAGACGAAAAACAAAAGAAAGTTCTATGAAATACCCAAAAGGAAATGCTAGAAATTGAAAGCACTGTAACTGGAATGAAGAATACCTCTAAAGGATTCTTTCATCAGTGGATTGGACAGTCAAGGAAAGAATCAATGAGCTTGAAAGTATATCAGTAGAAAGTCCTCAAATTGACAAGAATAGAAAGGAAGGAAAAACACGGAAAAGAATATCAAAGAATTATGGGATAATTACAAAAGTTATAACACACAGATAATGGTGATACGAGAAGGGGAAGAAAGAAAGAAACAACAATTTGAAGTAATAATGGCTGAAACTTTTGCAAACTGAATGACAGATGTTGTCTTGTTCTGTTTACTGCTGCTATAACAGACTATCACAGACTGGGTAACATGTAAAGAAAACGGATTTATTTGTTTCATGGTTCTGGAGGCTGAAGTCTAAACTCAAAAGGTTGAATCTGGTGAAAGTCTTCTTGCTGCATCATAACAGTAGGGAAGGGCAAGTCAGCATGCGAGAAAAAGAGAAAGGGGGGCTAACTTCTGCAATAACTAACCCATTCCCTCCATAATGGCATTAATCCACTCATGATGGTGAAGGCCTCACAACCTAATTACCTCCTAAAGGTCCCAACTCCCAACAGTGTTACATTTGAAATAAAATTTCAACATGAATTTTGGAGAAGACATTCAGATGAGATTGGGTGCATTCAGGGTAGTATGGCCGCAGAAAGAGGAGACATTCAATCCATAGCAGATGCCAAACCACAAATCCAAGAAGCTCAGGGAACACTAAGCAGAATTTAACCAAAAAAAGATCTACACATAGGCATATCATACTCAAACTACAGAAAATGAAAGACAAAGACAAAATCTTCCAAGAAGCCTAAAGAAAAAAAAAATGCCTTACTTATGGAAGAACAAGGCTAAGAATTAAGTTGAACTTATCTTCAGAAATCATGCTGTCAGGAAGAGAGTGGAGTGAAATATCTAAAATATTATAGTGAAAAAAAAATCTGAAATAGTGTATCCAACAAAATAATCCTTCAAAAGTATAGAAAAAATAAAGACTTTCTCAGACAAAAATTGAGGCCAAATCTGTGTTTTTCTTTGGTTAATCTGAAATGGCCCACATCAAGCAGACTACACAAAGGCTGAATTACATTTGCAATAGGTTGTGGTGATTGTGGACAACAAGTCCACTGGTGGTAAACTGTCATGTAAACATCTGGCCACCAAGGTAGCCAGGAAGAGTGCCCTGGCACCAGAAGCATGAATAAGCCCTACAGCTACCAGCTTGGCACAGTGGCCCTGTGTAAGATCCGCTGCTACCAGAAGTCAACTGAGATGCTGATCCACAAGCTGCCATTCCAGGATCTGGTGCACAAGATGACAGAGAACTTCAAGACCAACTTGCACTTCCAAAGCTCAGCAGTGATGGCACTGCAGGAAGTGTGAGAGGCCTACCTGGTGGGGCTGTTTGAGAACATCCATCTGTGAGCCATCCACTCTGAGTGACTACCATGCCCAAAAACATCCAGCTCACATGCCACATTTGTAGAGAGGGAGCATAAAGCTTTTTCAGCAATAATTCTACCCAACTCAAAGTCACTTTTAAGAGCCATCCACTTTATCCGAAAATATGATGATTAACTTCTTCAATTAGTTCTATGTAAAAAATTTTAAACTCTGTTTGTGATTCTTTGTGTTTAAAAACTATTTGATTTGGGACTTTCAAATGAGGATTTGTTTTCATAAATAAAACAATAAGCTTGTTGGATTTGTTTCCTGGCAGTCTCCTAGAAGTGCTTTAAAAAATTAAGAGAATTTATTGCTAGTAGACCTGTCTTGCCAGAAATGTTAAAAGTAGTTCTGCAGAGAGAAGGAAAATTATATAGGTAAGAAAGTCAGATCTACATAGGAAAAAAAGACTGTTCAAGAAGGGATAAATGAAATTTTAAAATACTTTACAGTTGACTCTTGAACAACACAGGGGTTAGGGGTGATGATGCCACTGTACAGTCAAAAATCCATATATAATTTTTGACTTCCCCAAAACTTGACAGTTAATAGCCTATTGGTGATCAGAAACCTTACTGGTAAATAGTTGATTAACACATATTTGTATCTTATATGTATTATATATTATATTCTTACAATAAAATAAGCTAGAGAAAAGAAAATGGTATTAAGAAAATCATAAGGAAAAGGAAGTATTTTACTATTCTCTAAGTAGAGGTGGATCATCATAAAGTTCTTCATGCTTGTCACCTACACATTGAGTAGGCCAAGAAGGGGGAAGAAGAGGGGCTGTACTTGCCGTCTTGGTGTGGCAGAGGCAGAAGAAAATTTGCATATAAGTGGGCCTGTACAGTACAAACCTGTGTTGTTCAAGGGTCAACCATATTTTTCTTATTTCTAATAGAGCTAAGAGAAAATAATTCGTTCAATAGAAACAATGTATTCAGTGATTACAGCTTATGGATATTTGAAATAATGACAACAACGTTAGAAACAACGAGAGAGAAGAATTGGTAACACCGTGTCATGAGGTATGTGAACTACCCATGAAGCAGTATAGTGTTATGTAAAACTGGATTTAGGATAGTTGCTATAAGTATATGACAAACACTACAGCAATCACTAAGAAAATTGTAAAATGAAATACAGGTGGAGTATCCCTTTTCTGAAATACTTGGGACCAGCAGACTTTCAGATTCCAGCTTTTTTTTTTTTTTTTTTTGGATTTTGGACTATTTGCATTATACTTATTATATTAGTTCAGCATCCCTAATCCAAAAAATATGAAATCTGAAATCCAATGTCTACTTTCTTTTAATGTCTCATTGGTGCTCAAAAAATTTCAGAGTTTGGAGCATTTTAGATTTCGAATTTTCAAAATAAAGATGCTCAGCTTGTATAATTAAATTGCTAAGAGAAGAGAGTAAATGGAATAATTTTTTAAATGCTCAATTAAAACCAGAGAAGGCAGAAAAAAAGTGGAATACAAAACACAACACTATGCAGATGGCAACAAACATAAAATACTTACAAAAGTGTTAAATATTTATCCCAATATGTCAATAATCACTTTAAATATGAATTGTCTGAATACGCCAATTGAAAGACAGACTTTCTAAAGAAGATTTCTTGTCTCTGGGTAGGGCATCTCTGAAAAACAGGCAGCAGCCCCAGTGAGAGGCTTATAAATAAAACTCCCATCTCCCTGGGACAGAGCACCTGGGGCAAGGGGCAGCTGGGTGAAGCTTCAGCAGACTTAAATGTTCCTACCTGCTGGCTCTGAAGAGAGTAGCAGATCTCCCAGCACAGCACTCTGCTAAGGGACAGCTCTGCTAAGGGACAGATTGCCTCCTCAAGTGACTCCCTGACCCCCGTACCTCCTGACTGTGAGACCTCTCAGCAGGGGTTGACAGACACCTCATACAGGAGAGCTCCAGCTGGCATCTGGTGGGTGCCCCTCTGACAAAGCTTCCAGAGGTAGAAAGAGACAGTAGCCTTTGCTGTTCTGCAGCCTCTGCTGGTGATACCCAGGAAAACAGAGTCTCAAGTGGACCTCCAGCAGACCTGCAGCAGAGGAGCCTGACTGTTAGAAGGAAAACTAACAGAAAGGAATAGCATCAATATTAACAAAAAGGACGTCCATACAGAAGCCCCATCCAAAAGTCACCAACATCAAAATCCAAAGGTAGATAAATCCACAAAGATGAGGAAAAACAAGTGAAAAAGGCTGAAAGTTCCAAAAAACAGGACACCATTTCTCCTCCAAAGGATCACAACTCTTTGCCAGCAAGAGAACAAAACTGGACAGAAAATGAGTTTGACTAATTGAGAGAAGTAGTCTTTAGAAGGTGGGTAATAACAAACTCTTCTGAGTTAAAGGAGCATATTCTAACCCAATGCAAGTAAGCTAAGAACCTTGAAAAAAGATTAAAGGAATTGCTAACTAGAATCACCAGTTTAGAGAACATAAATGACCTGATGGAGCTGAAAAACACCACACAAAAACTTTGTGAGGCATACACAAGTATCAATAGCCCAATTGATCAAGCGGAAGAAAGGATATCAGAGATTGAAGATCAGCCTAATGAAATAAAGTGTGAGGACAAGTTTAGAGAAAAAGGAATGAAAAACAAACAAAGCCTCCAAGAAATACAGGACTATGTGAAAAGACCAAACCTATGTTTGATTAGTATACCTGAAAGTGACAGGGAGAATGGAACCAAGTTGGAAAACACACTTCAGGATATTATGTGTGAGAACTTCCCCATCCTAGCAAAACAGGTCAACATGCAAATTCAGGAAATACAGAGAACACCACAAAGATACTTCTCGAGAAGAGTAACCCCAAGACAGATGATCATCAGATTTACCAAGGTTGAAATGAAGGAAAAAATATTAAGGGCAGCTAGAGAGAAAGGTCAGGTTACCCACAAAGGGAAACCCATCAGACTAACAGCAGATCTCTCTGCAGAAACCCTACAAGCCAGAAGAGAGTGGGGGCCAATATTCAACATTCTTAAAGAAAAGAATTTTCAACCCAGAACTTCATACCCAGGCAAACTAAGCTTCTTAAGTAAATGAGATATAAAATCCTTTACAGACAAGCAGATGCTGAGATTTTCTCACAACCAGGTCTGCCTTACAAGAGCTCCCGAAGGAAGCACTGAACATGGAAAGGAAGAATTGGTACCAGCCACTGCAAAAACATAATAAATTGTAAAGAGCACAGACACTACGAAGAAACTGCATCAACTAAAGGGTGAAATAACAAGCCAGCATCATAATGACAGGATCAAATTCATACATAACAGTATTAACCTTAAACATAAATGTGCTAAATGCCCCAATTAAAAGACATAGACTGGCAAATTTGATAAAGGGTCAAGACCCATCAGTGTGCTGTATTCAGGAGACCCATTTCACATGCAAAGACACACATAGGCTCAGAATAAAGGGATGGAAAAACATTTACCAAGCAAATGGAAAGCAAAAAAAAGGCAGGGGTTGCAATCCTAGTCTCTGATAAAAGAGACTTTAAACCAACAAAGATCAAAAAAGACAAAGAAGGGTATTACATAATGATAAAGGGATCAATGCAACAAGAAGTGCTAACTATCCTAAATATATATGCACCCAATACAGGAACACCCAGATTCACAAAGCAAGTTCTTAGAAACTTATACTCCCATACAATAATAATGGGAGATTTTAACACCCCATTGTCAATATTAGACAGATCAATGAGACAGAAAATTAGCAAGAATATTCAGGACCTTAACTCAGCTCTGGACCAAGCAGACCTAATAGACATCTACAGAACTCTCCACCCCAAATCAACAGAACACATCTTCTTCTCAGCATCACATTGCACTTATGTAAAATTGACCACATAATTGGAAGTAAAACACTTCTCAGCAAATGCAAAAGAATGGAAATCATAACAAACAGTCTCTCAGACCACAGTAATATCAAATTAGAACTCAGGAATAAGAAACTCACCCAAAACCACACAACTTATTAGAGACATGCAAATCAATACCACAATGAGATACCATCTCACACCAGTTAGAATGGTGATCATTAAAAAGTCAGGAAACAACTGATGCTGGAAAGGATGTGGAGAAACGGGACATTTTTACACTGTTGGTGGGAGTGTAAATTCGTTCAAGCATTGTGGAAGACAGTGTGGCAATTCCTCAAGGATCTAGAACCAGAAATACCATTTAACCCAGCAATTCCATTACTGGGTATATACCCAAAGGATTATAAATCATTCTACTATAAAGACACATCACACATATGTTTATTGCAGCACTATTCACAATAGCAAAGACTTGGACCCAAACCAAATGCCCATCAGTGATAGACTGGATAAAAAATATATGGCTTATATACACCATGGAATACTATGTAGCCATAAAAAAGGATGAGTTCATGTCCTTTGCAGGGAAATGGTTGAAGCTGGAAATCATCATTCTCAGCAATCTAACACAAGAACAGAAAACCAAATATCGCATGTTCTCACTCATAAGTGGGAGTTGAACAATGAGAACACATGGACACAGGGAGGGGAATATCACACACCAGGGCCTGTCAGGGGATGGGGGGATAGGAGAGGGATAACATTAGGAGGAATACCCAATGTAGATGACAGGTTGATGGGTGCAGCAGACCACCATGGAACATGTATACCTATGTAACAAACCTGTACGTTCTGCACATACATCCCAGAACTTATTTAAAAAAAAAAAAGACCCACTTTTGAGGTGAATGAAAAAAAATGAAGACCTAACTATATCTTGTCAATAACAATCCACTATATATGTAAAGACACAGCTAGCTTGAAAGTAAAGGAGATTAAGTTATAACATGCAAACACTAATCAAAAGAAAAAAGCAGATTTCAATAATAATGAATGGGTCAAATATCAAAGAAAACATAACAGCCCTTACTATATATGTTCCTAAACACAGAGTATCAAAATACTGGAGGCAAAATGTGATAGGACTGCAAGAAATACCAGGCAAATCCACTGTGATAATTAAAGATTTCAACACTATCAGTAATTGACAGATCCACTATGTGGAAAAGCAGTAAGGACACAGTTGTACTGAATAGCACCAACAATTAACTGGTTCTAATTTACATCTGTAGAATATTTCATCTAAAACCAGAATATACATTCTTCTAAAGCTCACATGGGACATACACCAAGAGGGACCAGATTGTGAACCACAAAAAAATACCTTAACAAATTTAAAAGAGCAAATTATTCAATGCACATTTTTGGGCCATAATGAAATTAAACAAGAAAATAATAAAAATATAGCTGGAAAATCCAAAACATTTGAAGATTAAACAACACATTTCCAAATAAAAAATAAATCAAAGAGGAACTCCCAAGAGAAAATTTTTAAATAGTTTAATCAAAATGAAAATGCAAATAAAGCGGTGCTTCACAGTAAATTTATATAATTGAATAGATATGTTAGAAAAAAAGTATCAATAGCATTAATAATCTAGCATGCCACCTTTAAAAACTAAAACAAGAAGAGCATATTAAATCCAAATTGAGCAGAACAAAGAAATAATAAAAGAGCAGAATTTGGTGAAATTAAGGCAAAAAAGAAGATAAAAAGCATTAGAGTTAAAAGAAGAAAGTTTCAGGCTGGGTGTGGTGGCCCATGACTGTAATCCCAGCACTTTGGGAGGCCAAGGTGGACAGATCACTTGAGGACAGGACTTTGACACCAGCCTGGCCAACATAGTAAAACCCTATCTCTACTAAAAATACAAAAATTAGCCTAGTGTGGTGGCACATGCCTTTAGTCCCAGCTGCTTGGGAGGCTGAGGCAGGAGAATGGCTTGAACCCAAGAGTCAGAGGTTGTAGTGAGCCAAGATTGTGCCATTGGACTCCAGCCTGGGCGACAGAGCAATACTCCATCTTAAAAAAAAAAAGGATAATAAAATTTCAAATAAACAACTAAATTACTAAACTCTACACCTTAAGGAATCAAAAAGAGAATAACAAACTCAGCCTAGAGCCAGCAGAAAGAAGATAATAAACACTAGAATGGAAATAAATAGGGAGTAGGAAACAAGGAAAATCAATAAGACTAAAAGTCAGCACTTGAAAATATTTTTAATGACAAAACTTCAGCTAGATTGACCTTAAATGATAGAAAACTCAAATTAATAAAACCAGAAATGAAAGCAAAAATATTACCACTTCATAGAAACAAAGAGTATGAGTACTATGAACAACTGCATGCCATAAAATCGGATAACCTAGATGAAATGGATACATTCTTAGAAACATACAATTTACCAAAACTGAATAATTAAGTAATACAAAATCTGAATAGACCTATAACTAATGAGGATATCAAATCAGTAATCAAAAAACATACCAACCCAGAAAAACACTGGACCAGATCATTTCCCTAGTAAATTTTACTAAACATCTAAAGGAGAATGAACAAGAGCCCTTTTCAAGCTTTCAAAAAATAATAAAAGAGGAGGAAAGACTTCATATTAGCTTGGTACCAAAGTCAGCGGTACTATAAGAAAAAATAACCAACCAGAAACCAATATCCATTATGAGTACTTACGTAAAAAGTTCCACAAGGCAGTACCCCACTGGGGACTCTGTGTGTGGGCTCCAACCCCACATTTCCCTTCTACAATGTTCTAGCAGAGGTTCTCAGTGAGGGTCCCATCCCCCCAGCAGACTTCTGCTTAGATACCCAGGCATTTCCATACATCCTCTGAAGTTTAGTCAGAGGTTCCCAAATTGCAGTTCTTGACTTCTGTGCACCCACATGCCCCATACCATGTGGAAGCCACCAAGGCTTGGGGCTTGCACCCTCTGAAGCAACCACCTGAGCTGTACCTTGGCCCCTTTTAGCCATGGCTGGAGATGAAGCAGCTAGGACACAGGGCACCTGTGTTCTGAGGCTGCACAGAGCAGGGGTGCCCTCAGCCCAGCCCATGTTTCCCTCCTAGGCCTCTGGGCCTGTGATGGGAGGGGCTGCCACCAAGATCTCTTACATGCCCTGGAGACATTTTCCCATTTGTTTTGGTGATTAACATTTGTCCCCTCACTACTTATGCAAATTGCTTTCTCCCCAGAAAATTGGTTTTTCTTTTCTATTGCATCATCAGGCTGCAAATTTTCTAAACTTTTATGCTCTACTTCCCTTTTAAACATAAATTCCAATTTCAGGTTATCTCTCTAAAGTTCAAATTTCTACAGATCTCTAGGGCAGGGGCAAAATGCTGCCAGTCTCTTTGCTAAAGTATAGCAAGATTGATCTTTGCTCCAGTTCCCAATAATTTTTTCATCTCCATCTGAGACCACTTTAGCCTGGACTTCATTGCCATATCAATATGAACATTTTGGTCAAAATCATTCAACAGGTCTCTAGGAAGTTCCAAACTTTCCTACATCTTTCTATTGTCTTCTGAGCTCTCCAAACTGTTCCAACCTATGCCCATTATCCAGTTCCAAAGTTGCCTCCACATTTTCAAGTATCTTGATAGCAGTGCTCCACTCTCTGTGGTACCAATTTACTGTATTAGTCCATTCTCACACTGCTATAAAGATGCTACCCGAGCCTGGATAATTTATAAAGGAAAGAAGTTTAATTGACTCACAGTTCTGCATGCTTGGGGAGTCCTCAGGAGACTTACAATCATGGCAGTTGGAGGGGCAGGCATGTCTTAGATGGCAGCAGGTGAGACAGAACATGCAGGAAAAACTACCATTTATTAAAACCATTAGATCTTGTGAGAATTCACTTACTATTATGAGAACCCCATGGGGGAAGCACCCCCATAATCCAATCGCTTCCCTCCCTCAACACGTGAGGATTACAGGTCCCTCCCTCCACAAGTGGGGATTACAATTCGAGATGAGATTTGGATGAGGACACAGAGCCAAACTATATCAAGAACAAAGAGGAACTTTATGCCTGGAATGTAAGGGTGGTTCAACATACAAACATCAAACAATGTACTATACCCTATTAATAGAATGAAGAGAAAAAAAAACCACATCATCACCTCAATTCATGTAGTAGAAATATCATTTTAGAAAAATTCAACAATCCTTCATGAAAAAGATAACATTCAACAACCTAGGAATAAAAGGAAACCTCCTCAACTCCTCAACAAAACAAAGGACATACACAAAAAGCCCACAGCTAACAACATATTCAATGGTGAAAGACTGAACATTTTTCCCATAAGATCAGCAACAAGACAAGGAAGTCCATTTTTCCACTTCTATTCAACATAGTATTGAAAGTTCTAGCCAAAGCAATTAGTCCAAAAAAAGATAAATAAACAAAAGGCATATAAATCGGAATGGGAAAAAGTTAATGTATCTATGTTTATAGATGGAATGATTACATATATAGAAAACCTAAAGATTTCCCCCCAGAAATGGTTAAAGCTAATAAACAATTTTAGCAAAAGTGCAGAATACAAAATCAACACACAAAAATGTGGTATATTTTGTATACTAACAATATATAATCTGATAGGGAAATTAAAAAAATCTATTTCATTTGCAATAGAATAAAAAAAAAATACTTAGAAATATGCTTAACTAAGGAAGCCAAAGACTTATACATTGAAAATTTGAAAAGATACCCTATTTAATTGTTTGGATTGGAAGATTAATGTTGTTTTCAATACAATCCAAAGCAATCTATAAGCTTCCATGCAATCCCTATTAGAATCGGAAGACTTAATGTTGTTTTCAATACAATCCTTCCATGCAATCCCTATTAGAATTGGAAGACACTAAGATCAGAAGATTTAATGTTGTTTTCAATACAATCCAAAGCAATCTATAAGTTTCCATCCAATCTGTATTAGAATCCCAATAATGTGTTTTGCACAAATAGAAAAAAATTATCCTAAAATTCACATGGAATCTCAAGGGACACCAAAGAGATCAAACAGCCTTGGAAAGGAAGAAAAAAGTCGGAGGACTAAGGCCTCTTGATTTCGAAACTTACTATATATAACTAAAATAATCTAAATAGTATGGTACTTGAATAAAGACAGACATATAAACCAACAGAATATAATAGAGAGTCCAAAAAGAACCCTTGAGAATATGTTCAAATGATTTTTGACAAGGGTATCAAGACTTTTTAGTTGGGGAAGGACAGTGTTTTCAAAAAATGGTGCTGGGATAACTGGATATCCATATGCAAAAAAAAAAAAAAAAAAAAAGTTGGACCTTACCTTACTCAATATACAAAAATTAACTCAAAATGCAAGAAAGATTTAGTAGAGAAAGAAAGTAGGATAGTGCTTTCCAGGGGCTGATGGAAGGGAATAACAGGGAGTTATTTTTTAATATATGTAATTTTAATTTGGAATGATGCAAAAGTTCTAGAGATCAATAGTGGTGATAGCTGCACAACAATGTGAATGCAGTTAATACCACCAAATTGGACAGGTAAAAGTGGCTAAAATGGCAAATTTAATGTCATGTGTATTTTACTACAATGTTTTTTAAAAAAATTGGAATGTACAACTTAATGGGCAAACCTTAAAGTATACTAAGGACTTTAGTGTACTTTAGTCCTATAATAATGTATCAGTATTCATTTATCAATAGTAAAAAAAAAGTACCATACTATTACAAGATGCTAGTAATATGGGAACCTGTGGGCAGCAGGTGGCAGAGGTGGGTTGTAAGAGAAAAGTATGGGTGCTCTCTGTATGTACTTCCTGCTCAATTTTTCTGTAAACCTAAAACTACTCTAAAATACAAAGTCAGTTTTTCAAAAAGCTAGTATTATTGCATTTTTGTTGTTTTACTTCTGTTTTTTTACCTAAATGTTTTAAAAGCCAAATGCATAAAGCTATAATTACAAATCTGTTAATAGACACACAGTATATAAAGATTAAATGTGTGACAACATAAAGAGGGAGATGGAAGTATAAAGGAGCAGAATTTTGTGCATCATTGAAACTAAGTTGATATTAATTTAAACTTGAATGTTGTATAGTTAAGATATTAATTGTAATACCCAGAGTGACCATTAAGAAAAAAAACACTGGAAAAAAAACACACACACAAAAAAAGAAATGAGAAGTGAATGAAGGTGGTACACTAGAAAAAGTATCAAATTATTTCCCACAGTGGCTGTACCATTTTACATTCCCACAAGCAATGTACAAGAGTTCCAATTTCTCCACATCCTTGCCAATACTTAGGTTCCATAAAAAAATTATAGACATACTAGTGGGGGTGGAGTAGTGTAGCTATGGTTTCGATTTGCATTTCTTTAAAGACCAATAATGTTGAGCATCTTTTCATGTGCTTTGGCCATTTGTATATCTTCTTTGGAAATATGTATTTTAAATTCCTTTGCCTAGTTTTTAATTGTGTTATTGCTCTTTTATTGATTGGTAAGAGTTATTTAAATATTAAATACCATTTTTGGCATACTAGAAAAATCACATTAACAGGAGTCTCAAAAAGGCAAAACCTTTGAGCCATTTTCTTTTGCTTTTTATCTACTTAGTATTTACACACCAAAAGGTGATATTCACTTAAGTTTCTGTTTTATTAAATTTTTTTTGCCTCACAATACATTATTACCTGTTTAAGGAACTGAAAGATGATAGAGAGCCCTACTCTAGGAGCACAAGTTTTTTGTGTACTTGGTCACTGTCTCACTGAGGAATAAATCTTCAGCTCTGGGCTAGGGCTTATCATCTAAGGTGCTTCGAAGAGCATAAAATTACTTCAATTGTATTATCTCAGTGAAATAAATCCCCACTAGAGAGCAAAAAAATATCTACATAGAATTCTGAATTTTACATATACACTGTTTAGGGTCACTTTAGTGCAATCAGATTACGAGATTTGTTGTAGCACAGAATGGAGTTCCAATGTAAGAGATCAGATCATATGCTTGCACATACAACCATTTTCTCATTTTTCATTTTGGATCATAGATTTCAGTGTGCCTAACTTTCTTCTCTGGTAAATAAATCAATCTCCCCAAAAACATTAATACCAGTGAGATCTAGACACGTTTGAAAATCCTGTAAATATCACCTTAGAGAGAAAAAAAATTATTCGCTAAGAAAATAGAATTTCATACTTTACAGAGCCTGTTCCCACAACTTCGGGTATTCAACTGGGACAGTAATAAGAAGACACCACTGGGCATGGTGGCTCATGCCTGTAATCCCAGCACTTTGGGAGGCTGAGGCAGGCAGATCACGAGGTCAGGAATTCAAGACCAACCTGACCAATATGGTGAAACCCCGTCTCTATTAAAAACAGAAAAATTAGCCCAGATTGGTGGTGTGTGCCTGTAATCCCAGCTACCTGGGAGACTGAGGCAGGAAAATTGTTTGAACGCAGGAGGCAGAGGATGTAGTGAGATGAGATCATGACACTGCACTCCAGTCTGGGCGACAGAGTGAGATTTTGTCTCAAAAACAAACAAAAACAAAAACAAAAAAACAAGACACCATTAATTGTGAATGAACATTAACAAAAATGTGTTAAGTATGTTTTAAAAAATAAACTGTCAAATTTTATTTTACATAGCACAAAGATTGACTAAACTGTGCTAACTACCACCAAGATGATTTAAGCTTTTATACATTTTGAGTAGCAACTTCCTTCAAGAAGAGTTTAGGAATCTTACTGTTGAATTACATCACTTAATATCATTTTAAATCATCATTTATTATGCTAATTATCAATAATTTATAATTATCTGAAGTGTCTCAACATATATGAAATTGCTAAAAGAATAAAAGGTCTTATAATAGTAAATTCTCAAGTTTGTTAGTGCTATGAGATGACTTCTATTTGCATAACAGGAATTTTGAATATTAAGTTCAGGCAAAGAAAAAATGCTTTTCTCTTCCGACTATTCTTCAGCCTCCAAAATCTTTCTAATGAGTATTTTGATACTTACATATTGATCTGTATTTGTATTTCATTGTAATTTGTATTTCCAATTTGATTATTTTCTGTAAGTTTAGACAGCTTATTTATTGTCTTCAACATTAGTAAAAACATAAAATAAAAAGATACCATTTTCATTATCAGATTGGTAGATAGGTTTAAATATGCAGATAGTACTGCTGGTTAGTGTGTGGGAAATGAGGGACTCTGATATACTGAGAAAGCATATGATGATATAATCCCTTTGTAAGGAGGTTTCTAGCATCTACTAAAACAACAACAAAAAAATGCCTATGACCCAAGAGTCTACTTCTCAAACAAATATGACATTGTAAGACTATGAAATATTATATAAAACTAATAAGAAGGAGAGAGATATATACCTATATGGAAAAATCTCCAAGACATACTATTGAAAAAAAGAGCTGCAGACTAATACATATCCTATGGTAACATTTAATATTCCAAAAAATTTTCAGAACACATGGATATATTTGTATGGAGGCAATGCACAAAAAGGTTCTAGAAACTGACAATATGCATTATTTCTAGGAAGAAGACTGAAATTGGGGTTTATAGCTGAAGATGTCTTTAACTTTACTTGTAATACTCAATCTTTTGAAGTCAAAATGTATTAAGCTATTACATGAGTTGGATTTTAAAGGGCCCAACAAATGTCAATCCTTTTATGCTACTCAAATTCTGTACAAACTGAGTAAAAAGAGTAAAGCAGATGAGAAATAAACACATAATCGTTGTTACTAATAATTCTAAAACAGAGAAATATGATTTAGATCTTTGGGCAGGAAGGCTTCCTAAAAAGGAATTTCAGAATTTAACCCACAATCCCATCCAATTAAAAACTGGGGCCCTACTTTCAACCTTCACTTGAAAACTTACGTTATAAAACAGCAAAGAAGAACACAGCCCTCTGTGGAACAAGAAAGGGAAGAGAGAAGGGTAAGAATGAATAAGGGTGGGGACACAGAAAAGCCACAGATATTATTCTAATAAGGATCCCACTACATGTAAGGCTACATCAAAAGGGGGGGGGAAACCATTATTCCCTAACAGCACATATAAATAAAATTTTAAAAAATGTAAATTGCTCTTTTTGTAGGGAATATGGAGGCTTTGGTGACTTTGAGGGCAGAGTTTTAGTTGAGTAGTAGAGAAAGAAACTAGATTGCAATTGTGTGAGGACTAAGTAGGAGATGAGAAAGCAGAAATAACAAATGTGGAAAATGATTATTCTGAAAGGGTGGAGAGAAAGCTGGAAAAGTATGTGAGATTAGTGTTGGGAAAAAGGATTTTATTCCTCCCAAGGGAAAAATTAGTATATGTTCCATGCAGATATATAGAAACACATAAAAATAATGGGGTTAAGATACAGGAGAATGTAAATAATTACAAAAGTGAAAGTCCCTAAGAAAAAGCAAACACTGACAGAATTGAAAGGAAAAAATACAGTTTTATAATAATAGCAGGAAACTTCAAATCCCATACTTAATAATGAATAGAGCATCTAGACTCAAGATCAATAAAGAAATAAAGGTCTTGAACAGCGGTATACATCAACTAGACCTAACAGACATATATAGAACTCTGCACCAAATAATGGCAAAAACATATTCTTCTAAAATAAGTCTCAATGAACTTTATAAGGCTGATATCATGTGAAATACCTTCATTGACAGTGGCTGAATCTAGGAATCAACACCTGAAAGAAAAATTTAAAATTCGCATATATATGGATATTAAACAACACACTATTAAATAACCAATGGGTCAAAGAAGAAATCACAAGGAAAATCAGAAAATACTCAGAAATGAATAAAAAGAAAAACAGCATAACTAAACTTATGGGATGCAGCAAAGATAGTGATCAGAGAGAAGTTTATACTATAAACACCTACATCAAAAAATAAAAAAGATATCAAATCAATTACCTAACTTTATACCTTGAGGAACTAGAAAAAGAAGAGCAAATGAAACCCATAGCTAACTGAAGGAAGGAAATATTTCAAGAAGAAATAAACAAAATAGAGGATGGAAAAACAGTACAGAGAATCAATAAAACCAAAAGTTGGTTTTTCAAAAAGATAAAGAAAATTGACAATCTTTTAGCTAGACAGACAAAAAAAAGAAGACATAAATATCTAAAACCAGAAAGGGGAAACATTATTACCAGGCACACAGAAATTTTAAAAGATTAAAAGTACACAACGAACATTTGTACACTAACAGATAACTTAGATGAAATCAACAAATTCTTAAAAACACACATAAATTACCTAAACTGACTCAAAATCTGGACAGAAACTGAACTGAATAGAAAATCTCAACTGACCCATAAACAGTGAAGAAATTGGACCAGTAATCAAAAACTTCCCCCAAAAGAGAATTCCAGGACCAGATGGTTTCACTAGACAATTCCAACAAACATAAAGAAGAGTCAACAACAATCCTCAAGCTCTTTTAAAAAGTAGAAGGGGGAGCATCTTCTAACTAATTCTACGAAGCCAGTATTACTCTGATATCAAAACCAGATGAAGACGTCACAAGGAAACAATACATCCCTGTATCCCTTATGAATATAGATACAAAAATTATCAACAAAACCCCAGCACACCAAATCCAACAGTATATTAAAAAGATTGTATACCATGACCAAGTGGGATTTATCCTAGAAATGCAAGGGTGGTCAACATAAGAGAGTCAAATCACATACCACTTAAATAGAAAAAAAAAATCTCCACATGATCATCTCCGTTGAAACAAAAAAAGATATTTGATAAAACCTGATACCCTTTAAAAAAAACACTGATAAAATTAGGCACAGAAAGGAACTTCCTTACCATGATAATCAGCACTTATGAAAATCCCACAATTAATGTCAGATTCAATAGTAAAAGACTGAAAACTTTCACTGAGAAGATCAGAAACAAGACAAGCATGCCCGTTTTCAGCACTGTTATTCAAGTTAAGCCAGAGCAATTAGACCAGAAAAAGAAATACATGATAACCATATAGGAGGAAAGAAGATAAAGTATTTCTATTTGTGGATGAAATGATCCTATAGATAGAAATTTCAAAAGAATCCACAAAAAAGCTACTAGAGTGAATAAATAAGTTCAGCAAAGTTGCAGGTGACAAAATCAACACACACATATCAGTTATATTTCTATATACCAGCAATGAACAATCTGAAAAAGAAAGAAAACAATTCCATTTACAATAGCATATAAAAGAGTGAAATACCTAGGAATAAACTGAACCAAGGAGGTGAAAAACTTACATACCTAAAACTAAAAAATATTGCTAAAAGAAGTTAAAGACCAAAATAAATGGAATGGCATTATATGTTTATAGAATGGAAACTAAATATTGTAAAGATGGCAATACCCTCAAAGCAACCTATAGATTCAGTGAAAAATATCAATGTGAAAATTCCAAAGACTTTTTTGTTTAAGTGGAAAAGCTGACTCTAAAATTGACATGGAATGGAAAATGACTCAGAATAACAAAAGCAATCTTGAAGCAGAAGAACAAAGTTGGAGCATATACACTTAATGATTTCAAAACATGCTACAAAACTACTATAATCAAAATTCTGCAGTACTTGATGAAATACAGAGGTCCAGTTTCATTCTTCTGTTTCCTAGCACAGCTCAAAATAAATTATAAATCTAAATGTAACTATGAAACTACTAGAAAAAAAATAGGAGAAATACTTCAGGATATTGGTCTGGGCAAAGATTTTATGGATAAGACCTCAAAAGCACAGGCAAAATAGCAAAAATAGACAAATGGGATTATATCAAACTAAAAAGCTTTCACACAGCAAAAGAAACAATCAGAGAATGAAAAGACAATCTACAGAATGGGAGAAAATATTTGCAAACTGTTCATTCGACAAGGGATTAATATCCAGAATATATAGTCATGTATTGTTTAACCATGGGGATACATTCTGAGAAATGTGTCCCTAGGCATTTCCATCATTGTGAGACTATCATAGATTCAGATTTTCTTAAGCTCTTCTAAAAATAAAAGAGCAAAAAAGCTCTTCTACTTAGAAGAAGAAAAGTACTACTAACAAATACCTAGATCATATAGCCTACTACATACATAAGCTATGTAGTATAGCCTATTGCTCCTAGGCTGCAAACCTGTATAGAATGTTATTGTATTGAATAATACAGGCAATTGTAAGACAATGGTAAGTATTCATGTATCTAATCATATAAAAGGTACAGAAAAAATTTGGTATTATATTCTTATGGGACAACTGTCATACATGCAGTCCATTATGTACTGAAATGCTGTGTAGTACATGACTATACAAGAAACTCAAACAACTAAACAACAAAAACACAAATACTTCAATTTAAAAATTGGCAAATAATCAGAATAAGCATTTATCAAAAGAAGACATACAAATGGCCAAAAAGTATATGAAAAAACACTCAACATCACTAATCATCAGGGAAATGGAAATCAAAACCACAAAGAGATATCATCTCACCCCAGTTAGAATGGCTATTGTCAAAAAGACAAAAAGAAAAATGCTGGTAAGGATGCAGAGAAAATGGAACTCTTACACATTGTTGGTGGGAATGTAAATTAGTACAGCCACTATGTGAAACAGCATGGAGATTTCTCAATAAACTAAAAATAGAACTACCATATGATCCAGCAATCTTACTGCTGGGTATATATCAAAAAGAAAGGATATCAATATATCAAAGACATATCTGCACTCTCATGTTTATTGCAGCACTATTCACAATAGTCAAGATATGAAATCAGTATAAGTACCCATCAACAGATGCAG
This sequence comes from Sapajus apella, assembly GCF_009761245.1. Lineage (NCBI taxonomy): Eukaryota > Metazoa > Chordata > Mammalia > Primates > Cebidae > Sapajus > Sapajus apella. Next base: position 1,075,044 of record NW_022437131.1, read on the forward strand.
GGATTAAAAAATGTGTTCATCCATAAAAATGAAAGAAATCTTGTCATTGATGGAAACATGGATGAACCTGGAGGACACTATGTGAAATAAGCCAGGCACAGAAAGATAAATACCACATTATCATTCATATGTGGAAGCTAAAAAAGCTTATCTCACAGAAGTAGAGAGTAGAATAGTGGTTACTATTAGGCTGGCGCAAAAGTAATTGTGTTTTTTTTTTTCATTAAAAGTTAAGAGAAGATAGGGAAGGGAGTAGAGAGGGAAAGGTTGGTTAACAGACACAAAATTACGGCAAGATAGGAGGAATAAGTTCTAATATTCTATTGCACTGTAGGGTGACTATAGTTAAGAATAATGTATTGGGTATTTTCAAACAGCTAGAAAAGATTTCGAATGCTCCCAAAACAAAGAAATGATAAATGTTTGAGGTGATAGACACACTAACTACTCTGATGTTTAAAACTATACAACTTTTAGAAGAAAACATAGGGGTAAGTCTCTTGTGATCTTGAATTTGGCAATGAATTCTTACATATGACACCAAAAGCACCAGCAACAAAAGAAAAAAATAGATGAATTGAGCTTCTTTGAAATGAAAATCTTTTGCACATCAAAGCACATCGTTGAAAGTGAAAAAACCTACAGAACAGGAGAAAATATTTGCTAATCATATAGCTAATAAGGGGCATGTATGTATATACTTTAAAACTCCTACAATGCCAAAAAACACAATTAAAAATGGGCAAAGAACTTAAATATACATTACTCAAAAAATATATGCAAATGGCCAATAAGCATATAACAAGATGCTCAACATCCTAAGACTTTCAGGAAATGCAAATTAAAACCACAATGATATACCACTTTACACCTACTAAGATGGCTATTTTTAAAATAATGGAAAATAATAAGGATGTGGATAAATTGGAAACCTTGCATTTTGCTGATAGGAATGTAAAATGGTACAGGCACTGTGGAAAACAGCTTGGCAATTCCTCAAAAAGCTAAACATATTATACGACCCAGCAATTCCACAACTAGGTATATACCCAAAAGAATTTAAATCAGGGACTCAAACAAATACTTGTACTCCAATGTTCACTGCAGCAGTATTCATAACCGCCAAAAGATGGAAACAAGTGAAGTGTCCATCAACAGATGACACCTCATGAACAATGTAGGAGATGACTTTGCATCCCACAATTCCCATCCAAGTAGAGACCATCAACTTTGTGCTTTGATACAAACACATACACACCCACACTCACCCTTCTCTTTAGCTGATGTTGGAAAATTCCATAGCCATCAACTGATTAAGTGTGTGCTCCACATGGCATTTGAGACACAGAATTATTTCCAAAGGGTCTGGTCCAATTGTATTTTGATGATCTCCAACACTGAGAGTAGTACCCACAGCTGGTATTACAGGCTACAGGAATTCTGTGGATTAAAAAATGTTATAAAGAACTTCAAAAATCATCTAAATTGAAGTTTCACATTGCAAAAAAACTAGCTTCCTTGTTTCTCTTAATGCACAAGTGTAGCTAATTGTGCTTCATTTAAACTTTTAGAGGTACCACAATAGATTCACACCTGATCCTAGTAGAAATTAAACTAGGTATAGCTATTAAAAGTGGGGATCCATTACACCATATTGAGATTTTCTGGTTTAGAACTTCCCTAAAAGTTAGGAGTGGAAGGTCAACAGAAAGACCACCATTTATATACTTATCCTAATATTTACATTTCCCAATTCTGGGCAGTAAATTAACAGTAAAAGAGGCATGGGGTAGAAGATGCAGAGGTGACCCCAAAATCCTTAACTACACTCTGTCATTCGATTCCACAAACTCCTGCAGAGAAGCTAGCCTTTGTTAAGAATAAACAGGACAAGCTTAGTATAGACAACATAGCTTCAACTGTATAAACTATGCAAATAGATAGAATAGTGGGTTTTATGGGAATTAATTTCTTCCTAACTACATACTTCTAAAGGAATTTGGTATCCTGTGGCTATGTCATACATAGACCTGAGCTCTGACCAAAAAGAATCAGCACAAACAAGCGGGCTGCTACCAACTGTGGTACAAATCACCAAGTCCAAAGCATTGGCCCAAAAACAAAGGCAAGGAATCAACAGTTACCAGGATGAGATAGATGAGATTATCTATGAAGCAGTTTCAATGGGTAATCCCCAGAAACACTCTCTTCTGCGACCCAGGACTTCATGGGGAGAGAATCTCAGATGCAGCAGTAAATCTAATACCCCTGGATAGGGAGAGAGCTGTTGAGGGCACAGTGGGGCTGGGTCCCTTCAGAACCACACTTCCTGTGCAGCTGTCCATGGCTTATTGAACAGGGGTGAGAACCAGGAATCCTCTTGGGGTTAAACAGCTTCAAGGCATCCTGATGAGACATTTTATGTGAAAAGCTGAGCACAAGTTCTGGAACTGAGACTACAATGAAAGCATCTGTGTTCCCTTCCTCCTTACTCCCTTTCCCAGGTTGCCCAAATAGGGTTTCATTCCTTATTTGAAGCCCTATCAGTAGAAGCCTACAAGACAGCTAATAGTACAGTCCTGTCTTCTTGCATACAGTGATTCTACTCCTTGAACATGTAGAAACTAAATAATCTGTCAATGCGAACTTGTTTTGTTTGTGCCCTCCTACAGACACACAGGCAGTGTTCTTCACCATCTTTATGCTGTCTGTGCTTTATCCCCCCAGACTAGATTTCAACTGAAAAACTAGGACAATATTTTCATCAGTTTTAGCATGCAACTTTATTAACAACATGGAAATAAAATCTCAAAAGAATACACTTATATCAGTATAAAGCACAGAAGTATAGCTTAGGATGAATAGATTCATTATCAGGTCATGTTGCAGAAATACTAAAAATAATCTCAATTTATATTATATAGCACAATAAAAATCAGCACGTTTCAGGATCTCGAGATTAATTGGTATTCTCCCTCAATCAACACGGAAGACATAAGTATTGCATTTATAATTATAATGTGCATTGTTTTCATATTGCAACTCCAAAAAACTGTTTGAGGCTTTATAAAAACAGAGGGCTATTCAGAGTTTGAGTATTAATCGTATGACTTTATCTCGCACTTCAGGATCACTGTGCTCTGCTAAGTCTTGGAGTTTCTGACCAAACTGTTTTGCTTCCTGGAATATTGAAATAAGCTCAGATTTAGTGAACTTTTCTTTGGTAAATAGCTTTGCCTTTGTTTTGAACTGAAAATTTATATTCTCAAATATTTCAATAATATTAAGAATATTGGCCTTTGACTCATTCTTGTTAAAGGGTGCAACCAATGATGACAGTACTTTGGCACTGACCAATTCTCTTGTATTGGCTTGATTTTTAGACAAACACAAAAACACTTTTAAAACATAAAACTTGGTTTTGACACTTCCCTTGTTTAACAAGGTGAGGAAATCTGGAATATAACTGGTAATCACATAGTGATCTTCAAATTTTACACTCAAGTGCCCTAGTAATTTCAGTCCAGCCAGTTGTACAGGGGAGTTCAAGGGGCAAGAGACTATGTCTTTACAAACTTGGTGTATATATGACTCTTCTGCTTTTGGTTCTTCGGAAGGCTCAGAGCTGTCATCCACCATACTTAAAGCTCTAGGGTGTTCTTTAACATTGGGATTATTGACCAAGTTTTCAATCATAACAGTAATACCTACATCATGAATTATATCTTGTGTAAATGGATAAGCAGGACTGATGCCCATTATCATGGTAGCTATTTGATGAATGAAAGGATCCTTAGTTAACTTAAGGAGGGCAACAAGTTTATCAAACTCTTTAGGCTCCAAACTAAATGCATGTGATTTGCAGCGGCAGGATTTTGGATTGGGCCCATACTTTTCCCTTTGCTTAATCTGTTTTTTTATCTCAGCTAAGGTCTGGAAATAAGGCCCATGATAGGGTGGGATCTTGGTCAGAGGTCGAATCCCCAGAGGAGTTTCAATCAAGGTCTCAACCAGGGTCCAGTTTCCTTCAGGAGGCAAGGATTGCTCTCCTCCCTCAATTGGAACTAGGACAATATACCTGGCCCTTGACCATGCTATTGCCTTTTGTTTTATAGTAAGCATGGGTTTAGGTGTGGGTTTGGGCTTTTCCTGGATCTTAGGTAGGGGCTTATAAACTTGAGGAGAGGTCTCTTCTTCAGGCCAGAACCAGGACCCTACACTAGGTTCTTCTCCAGTCCAGAACCAGGAGCAGATATTTTCTTCATCCTCATCACTGGATTTCATCCCAATGCCAGTTTTGTCCCCAGCCTTGGCCTTGATGCTGGCCTCTTCCCTTCTGTCAGGTCTGGACCCAGTATTGGCCTTATCATGTGACTTGGTATAGGACCTGATATTCGCCTCACTGACAGCAACAACCTTGACTTCGGACTTGGTTACAGCACTGACCCTAGACATAGGCATGGCCTTTGACTTGGTTTGTGGTACTATACTATGTTCTGCCAGAGGTTTTGCCTTAGTCTCAACCACGACTCTAGTCTTAGTTGTATCTTCCATCCTGCTCTCTTCCCTTGTCACAGCCATAGTCACAGTGTAGGTCACCGTATGTGTCCTGGCCATTGCTCCATCACCAGCTTTGGCCTGGGTCACTGATTCTGTTTTCAGTTTTGCCTCAGCCACTGCCTTGGCCTGTGTTTCACCACTCACTCTAGCAGCAGCAGGACCACTGATTCCATCTTTCAGGCCAGCCTCAGCCTTTTCTCTAGCCCTTGCTTCTGTCCCAGAGCCAGCCATGTTCCAAGTTTAAGGCAAGGACAAGTTATATACCCTCAACCCTGTCTCAGCCTTGACTGAAGGTCTGTCCCGGTTGGTGTTTTCATACAAAGTCCAGTAGTCACTCTGTCCCCTTTCCAACTACAGGCTCTGCCAGTGATATAGAAAACATGCAGAGGAAGCTCACTCAAGGTAGGGAAGGATGGCTGTGCATGGGCGCAGCCCTGTGGAGGGTGGTGGTCTTCAGCCACTCCAAGGCCACCAGATCTGCCACTGAAGTAGGACCTAGGGGTGGAGGAAGGAAATGGGGCTTTGAGTCTCTTCCAATTTTTTCTCCTCATGCTGATCAGCACAAGGAAACAGGAGAGTATGGAGATTCAGTGCTAGGTGAGAGAGGTAGATAATTAGCAAACTCTCTCTCCCTTCATTTCACCCACTCCCTACGCTTCCAAGCACTATCAACCTTCTTTCCAGGCACCAAACAGGAGCACAAAGGAAAAGTGGATGAGAGCCTAAGGAATTCCTATAGTGGTTCTTGACCCCTGCTGGAGCCAAGCAGCTCTCCACTACTACATCCTACAGGTCTACCCAGGCAATCCCCACACTCATACCAACCTGCACTGATCTGGAGTAACTTTCTCCTCCTTACCTTGCTTCCAATGGTGACAAGCCCTACAGCAGATCTACAGGCAGACCTATGAACAAATAAACAAACAGGAGAATATGGAAACTGATCTCCTGGTGACAGACCTTGGTCCCTGGCCCCTATTCTTGCCTTTCCAGATACATTTTGTCTACTGTTTCCCTCCTAGTCCCCTTTCCCTGCACTGCTTTGTTTCAGAGCTACTCTTCCTTCTCCTCCCTATTGCCCACCATCTTCCTCTTTCTTCAGTGATTGCCCTGGAATGTCCTTCATTCAGATTAGACTAGGGTTAAGCATGAGAGCAGGACAATCAAGTGGGAAGTGGGAAAGGCAAGTCTTAGTATTCTGTACCCTCAAAGCTTACCAAGACTCCCAACTAAATCAGCAGCAGCAGAGGGTGGGGCAGATGGAAACAACTGGTAAAATGACAAAACAGAAGAGACGGAATTCTCTAGCTGAAGTTGCCACCCCGCCCCCCGTCCCTGTAGCTTTACACCAACCTTAACAGATACAGGGCAATTTTCTCTTCTTCGTAATTTCCTAGCTTTAAGTTGGGTGGCCATTTTACAAAACTTCACAACTGACAGTTCCACAGACCTGGAAACAGATCTACTTACAGGGATTCACAAAAACAGAGACCAATAAATGAAGACACAGGAGACAGATGAGGCTGAGTCTTTGGTAGAGACTAGCAACTAGGGCACAGATTCTTTCTGAATACAGGTACCTGATTTGCAAACATTTTCTGTCTCCCTTTTTTTCTCCCACTTCTAAATCTCCAAGCCCTCTACTCTATTCTCAAAGTCTGACAATTCCTATACAGAGACAACTCAAACATCCCTATAAGGCAGTAGTAGTGGTGTTTGTAGGGATGAAAGGACTAGACAAACCACGGAGGCTGGGAAAAAATGAAAAGTATTATTTCCATATTTCATCTGGGTTCCTATGTTTCCTTTCTCTCTCCCAAAGCCTAACGTTTTCTGCAACATAATGGGGGTAAATGAGGACATGTTACGAAAGCTGGCAGAGAGTTCTGGGGGCTCCCTTAGACTCCTGCCTACTCTAGTCTTAGCCATCTACCACCTCCAAGTGCTGCCTCCAAGTACTGCCCACTCTGTAAAAACCAGGCCAATTTTCTTTCCGTTCTCCCCTCCCCTTGAGGTCTGCTGCCCTCTACAGATCTTTACAGAAACGTGGAGTGCTGCAAACTTAGGAACAGATCTACACATAAAAACGCGTGATACACACCCAAAAAGCAAATGAAAAGACAGAGAGAGAGACGTGGTTATTAATGGTCAGACTAGTAACCAAGACATGAGACCCTTTTCGAATCCAGGGCCTTGATTATCAAACATTTACAACCTCTTTTTGTATTCTCTCCCTCTCAGGGCTCCCCAGACAACTGTTCTCGCCTATAGAAGTAGCCCCCTCTTCCTCTTATCTAGTCTGCCTTTTCCCGACTAGAGGCTGCAACGTTTTTCTTCCCAAACATGGTCATGAACCGAGTGTATGGAAATCAAGCTAGCAAAAGGCAGATCATTTTTTATTGTTGTGTGCCATTCACATTACTCGTCTCTCTCTCCTTCTCACCTCCCGCCTCCCATGACCAGGTCGCGTTTCCAGTGTTCACCTCCGATATCCACATCCACACCCCCAAGCGATGCCCACCTTCTCACTGACCTTCTTTGCTTGGATCAGAGGCAGTTTTCTTATTTCCTTGCCTCTAGGTGCTGTGTCACACAGCGGCAGGGACTGACACTCAGACACAAGGACTCCAGTCAATGGCGGCGGCTGTGTTTGGTGGTTGATCCGGCACCGGGGACTCAAGTCTAGATATCCGCTTTATCAGATTAAAGACTGTGATTGGCAAACGGTTGTCACTTTTCGGTATTCCTTTCTCCTTCCTGTTCCTAGGGCTCCTCGAGACCTCACGGGTAGTTAACATTTAACATCTACCTTTTCCTTCGCAGACAACGTTCTTCCACATCCGGGTTAACCTCATCGGCAGTGGGAGGAGCTAGAGCGTAGTTTACCCGGGTCCAGCTTGTGGAAGCGGAGTGACATCAGGGTTTGCCTAGCGCTGCGACTCTTTCTGTCGGAGAGCTCCCTGTCCTGTACTCCGTGGCCGTTTCAGGTATTGGAATGCGCAGGGGCGAGCTCCGGATATAGGGAAAACCGCGGTGGAATGAGAGAGGCAGACAAATACCAGAGTGTTTCGGTATTAGTTCCCCTTTTGCAGGAGCTCCCCCCACCAAGCCTACCATTCTTTTCTCAACTGAAATGCACACGGATTTCCGGCTGTGGCGTCAGGAAATCTCTTCTGGCCTGACAGGCGGAAGTGTTCCAGTCTTTAGAAGCTCATCTCTCCAAACACAGGGGCCCCACCGAAATGGGCGGTCTGGGGGTGGGGCCCAAGGTAGGAAAGTCTGCAAAGACAGTCAAGACTGAGATAGGACGATACATACTAATCGATTGCACAAACTTTGTGTCCCTTCGAGTCCCCCCTCCCAGGCCTTAATTTTCTTTTTCTTTTCTTTTTTTTTTTTTTTTTTTCAAGTTCTGTGATACATGTGCAGGATGTGAATGTTTGTTAAATAGGCAAACTGTGCCATGGTGGTGTGCTGCATCAATCAACTTATGACCTAGGTATTAAGTGTAGCATGCGCTGTTTTTCCTAATGCTCTCCCTCCACTCACCTCACCCTCTGACAGGGCCCCGTGTGTGTTGTTCCCCTCCTGTGTCCATGTGTTCTCACTGTTCAGCTTCCACTTATAAATGAGAACATGCAGTGTTTGGTTTACTGTTTCTGCATTAATTTGATGAGGACAGTGGCTTCCACCTTCATCCATTTCCCTACAAAAAATATGATCTCACTGTTTATTATGGCTGCATGGTATTTCACGGTGTATATGTACCACATTTTCTTTATCCATTCTATCATTGATGGGCGTTTGGGTTTATTCCACATCTTTGCTATTATGAATAGTGTGGCAATGAATATACATGTGCATGTGTCTTTATAATAGAATGGTTTATATTCCTTTGGGTATATACCCAGTAATGGGATTGCTGGGTCAAATGGTATTTCTGGTTCTAGATCTTTGAGGAATTGACACACCGTCTTCCACAATTGTTGAACTAATTTAAATTCCCACCAACAGTGTAGAAGCATTCCTATTTCTCCGCAACCTTGCCAACATCTCGTTTCTTCACTTTTTAATAATTGCGATTCTGACTAGTGTGAGATGGCATCTCATTGTGACTTTGATTTGCATTTCTCTAATGATCAATGATGTTGAGCTTTTTTCCAAGTGTTTGTTGGCCACATAAATGTCTTCTTTTGATAAGTGTCTGTTCATGTCCTTTGTTCACTTTTTAATGGGGTTGTTCGTTTTTTTCTTGTAAATTTAAGTTCCTTGTAGAGTCAGGATATTAGATCTTTGTCAGATAGATGGACTGCAAAAACTTTCTCCCACTCTGTAGGTTGCCTATTCACTCTAACGATAGTTTCTTTTGCTGTGCAGAAGCTCTTTAGTTTAATTAGATCCAATTTGTTAATTTTTGCTTTTGTTGCAATTGCTTTTGGCAATTTCATCATGAAATCTTTGTCTGTGCCTATGTCCTAAATGGTATTGCCTAAATTTTCTTCCAGGGTTTTTATAGTTTTGGGTTTTACATTTAAGTATTTAATCCATCATGAGTTAAATTTTGTATAAGGTGTAAGGAAGGGGTAGCATTTCAATTTTCTGCATATGGCTAGCCAGTTTTCCCAGCACCATTTATTAAACACGGCATCTTTCCCTATTGCTTGTTTCTGTCAGGTTTTTCAAAGATCAGATGGTTGTATATGTGAAGTCTTATTTATGAGTTCTCTATTCTGTTCGACTGGTCTATGTGTCTGTTTTTGTACCAGAACCATGCTGTTTTGGTTACTGTAGCCTTGTAGTATAGTTTGAAGTCAGGTAGTGTGATGCCTCCAGCTTTGTTCTTTTTACATAGGATTGCCTTGGCTATATGACCTCTTTTTTGCTTTCGTGTGAATTTGAAAATAGTTTCTTCTAATTCTGTGAAGAATGTCAATGGTAGTTTGATGGGAATAGGACTGAATCTATAAATTAGACAGTGTGACCATTTTCACGATATTGATACTTCCTATCCATGAGCATGGAATGTTTTTCTATCTGCTTGTTTCCTCTCTTATTTCCTTGAGCAATGGTTTGTAGTTCTTCTTGAAGAGGTCCTTCACTTCCCTTGTTAGCTGTATTCCTAGGTATTTTGTTATCTTTATGCCAATTGTGAATGGAGTTCATTCATGATATGGATCTCTGTTTGTCTGCTGTTGGTGTATAGGAATGTGTGTGACTTTGGCACGCTGACTTTGTATCCTGAGACTTTGCTGAAGTTGCTTATCAGCTTAAGGAGCTTTTGGGCTGAGACAATGGGGTTTTCTAGATACAAGATCATGTCATGTGCAAAGAAAGACAATTTGACTTCCTCTCTTCATATTTGAATATCCTTTATTTCTTTCTCTTGCCTGATTTCCCTGGGCAGAACTTCCAATACTATGTTGAATAGGAGTGATAAGAGAGGGCATCATTGTCTTGTGCTGGTTTTTGAGGGAAATGCTTCCAGCTTTTGCCCATTCATTGTGATATTGGCTGTAGGTGTATCATAAATGGCTCTTATTATTTTGAGATATGTTCCTTCTATACCTAGTTTATTTCTTTCTCTTGCCTGATTGCCCTGGTCAGAACTTCCAGTTAGACAGATTATCGAGACAGAAAATTAACAAGGATATTCAGGACTTGAACTCAACTCTGGATCAAGTGGATTTGACAGACATCTACCGAACTCTCTACCCCAAAACAGCAGAATATACAGTCTTCTCGGTGCCACGTGGCACTTGCTCTATAATTGATCACATAATTGGAAGTAAAACACTCCTCATCAAATGCAAAGGAACTGAAATCATAGCAGTCTTTCAGACCACAGCGTCATCAAATTAGAACTCAAGGTTAAGAAACTCACTCAAAACCGCAGAACTACGTGGAAATTGAATAACCTGCTCCTGAATGACTCCTGAGTAAATAATTAAATTAAGGCAGAAATCAGGAAGTTCTTTGAAATCAATGAGAACAAAGAGACAAAATCCCAGAATCTCTGGGATGCAGCTAAAGTACTGCTAAGAGGGAAATTTACAGCCCTTAATTTTCTACACAAAATGGGCAAGGTCCTGAAGAGGCCACTGGAAAGCTGATCCAGCCTCATTTGCGGATTAGTATCAAACATCCTTTCATCTTTTTTTCTGTTCCTCTCACCTGAGTCTTTTCACCCTTATTGCCCAGCATATGTCTTGCATTGAAATAGTCAAAGATAAAGTGGGATGGGGATATAGGGAAAGCAGAGAGATGGCATGAATACCAAACTACCCCAGTGTGTATGTGTTCCATTCCCACAGTATTTTCTCCACCTAAATAAATATGCAGGGCCTGGGCATAGGCTTGAGAAAAACAACTCTGTACTCATGGAAGAGGATTACACCAAAATACTTTGTACTGATTGTCCCACTGCCTCCCAGTTTTCTGGTCTCCTTTGAGGCCTTACCGACCACATTTCCTGCCCCAGAAGCCCAGTGGACTAGAAGGAACATCAGGACTGCAGGCTAGGGAAGAGAGGCGATTTCAGGCCAGACAGGCCCAGGGTACTAGGGTGGTCCTCCTGTGCGTTTCGTTCCCTGCTTCATGAAGCCAGGCAGGGGAGGAAGGTGCACCAAGTGAACTCTTGGGCAAGGGCTTTCATCAAGGCCTCACCACTGCCCCTCTTCTAAAAGAAGGTAGACCTAGACCTCTAAACCTAGGAAACTAATCACTGGTCTGCAGCAAACTCATTCTTTTTGCCACATTCCTTTTTCTCATTTCAAATGGTGGCTCACATTGGCATTGTACCATCCCCACAGTTGACCCCAAAAGAAGGCCTTTCCCTGTAAAGACCCACAGGAGGTCCTAACAGTCCTCCTTCTTTGATGGCACCAGGTAGGGATGGTCCTGGAACCTCTTCCACTTTTCTATCAGGAGAGGGGACTGCTATCTGTGCACTTCTTCAAGGTAGATCCCAGATCCCAGGTGCTCTCCTCAACTGCACCTTTCTCTCAGCCCTGCACCCTGCCTAATGAATGCATGTACTCTTTTCCTCTGAATAGATAAAATTTTTAACTCTCCCTTCTAAATGGTGGAGAGTTTGGCTTGTTAGACTGGAGGTTCCTTGAATGAAGGGCCTTTTTTTTTTCTGTCCTTGTTCAGAAGCGTATCTTCAGCACATAGTGAACAATATAATCAGTCAAGGGTTGAAAAAGGTGAGGGGCTACTGAGTCATGAGAATTCCCTGGTATCCTCTGTTTTTCTTCCAGATCAATGCTAATTCATAGGCATGTCTTTGTCTTTGCTGCCTGTAACCCCAGGGTTTAGCTCAGAGTCAGCCATACAGGAGTGGCTCTGATTTTAATGGAGGAAGGGAATAAAAATTTTTAAAAATATATTTTAGAAAGAAGCCTGGGATATCTTAATATCTCAGTAATGAATATTTTGGGGGATAAATTTAATTTTGATTCGATATTACTGATTTATTTTTGTTTTTCTGTCTTCTAAGTATGCATTATTAAGCTCTTTAATATATTAGCGTAGCTCTTTAATATATTAGTTATATTAGCTCTTTAATATATTAATATATTTAATTATATTAGCTCTTTAATATATTAATATTAAGCTCTTTAATATATTAGCAAACACCTATGAATTCATACACACCAATGAACAATGATCCAGTGGAACAATATGCTAGTATATGAACAGAGTCTTCACAAAAAAGACACATCAATATGTGTCTTTAAACATTTGAGAAAATGTTTAATCTCACTAATAATAGCAAATGCAAAATATAATTACAACGGTATATTATTTATCATCTATTGGATTAATGACAAAAATTTTGATAAATTTTAGTGGAGAAAGGGTTGGAAAACTGGCACTACTGCACAATGTTAGTGGAAATGCAAATTGCTACACCATCTATGATGGTTTTTTGGCAATTATCAGTGTACAAATGCACGTAGCCATAGACCAGCAATTGCAGTTTAAGAATCTATGCTGAAATTATATTTTCAGATTGCAAAATACTGTGTGTACAAGAATATTCACTGAAGATTTGTTTTAAACAATTAAAGATTGAAAAGAATCTAAATATTTATCAATCTAAATATTCATCAGGTTAAATAAATTATGGCATATCTTCATGCTGTAGTATATTATGTGATAGGTTCATTGATGATTGCCTTTTACTGTTTCATTGATGACTGCCTTTTTTGCTGTAACCTTACATGGTAGAAGGGGTAAGAGGTTTTGGGGGGCCTCTCTTATAAGGCACTAATCCCAATGAGTCTAATCACCTCCTGAAAACCCCACCTCCTAATACTATCACTTAGGTGTACAGTTCTGTGAGATTGTACAAATGTATGCCTAGTGTAACCCCACCACCACAATTAACATACAGAACATTTCCATCACCCACTTCCCCTCGCCAAGTTTCCTCATGTCTCTTGGAAGCCAATCCTTCTTCCCATCTCCTATAGCCTACCTCCAATCTGTTTCTGTGCCTATTGTTTTTCCTTTTGCAGAAATAATTATCCATTGTCAAGGGCGTCTTTAACAGCCCAGTTGTCTTGTAAATAGTGTTTTGTATTATAATTATCATTGCTTTTAAAATTAAAATGGCCACTGATGTAAGGTATGGAGAGTTTTGCTCAACTTCAAACATCATAGACATGGTTCAACAAATGACATTTTCTTAAATTTGGGTTCAAATTTCAGTACTACCTACGCACTAGTTGGCTTCCATTGAGTCATGTACTTCAAGTCATTTTCATTTTGTGTAAAATTTGGAAGGGAAAAAATAAAACAAAGTACATTGTCCTTTGGGACCTTAAAAGTAAACTATCTGGAGTCACTGTGTTTTAAAACTTCTTCTTCTGTTATGAGAGGAATGGTGTTAGGAGCTTTGGCCAACTTACTTTGTATGCCTTGATTTCCACTTGTGTAGAATGGAAAATATGTTTATCTTCTTTATATGGTTGTTGTTGTTGTAAAGATTAAATAAAACACAACCCAGCTAAACTCCTCGAACAGGGCTAGGCTCTTGTAAACACTAAAAAATGTGACCTATCATAATTACAATTTGAATTTATATAGCCTGAACTTAGTACATGTTTAAGAAGACTTAATGATCTTACTGCTGAAGTATGTCTATCAACTGATATAATTTTAAAATCATCATTCATTTTCATAATAACTGCTGTTTTATGACTTACGTAATTACCTTTGGAACATTTCAGACGTTTGAAACAACCAAAGGAGAAAAGATAGCTTATATACACCTTAAAAATGAGAATATCAGAGTATAATCTAAGTATTTTATTAGCACCAAACTTCATTTTCCTTTTTTTCAGTGTCAGGCACTATGAACAGTAAGTTGAAACAAGGAGAAAAACAAATGCCTTTGTTCTCAGTTTTTTACTTGGCCTTCAACTTTTAGCCAGAAAGCCCATTGGAGATTTCAAGTTGATTTTTATTGTTAAAGGAATACTCATACATCTAATCTTACATTCTACCTAAAAGAAAAGTGACTTAATGCTTTCTCTAAGTACACCTCAAGTCATTGCTTGAGAGCTGAAAGATCCAACACGTTAGCAATTGTTAGTAGCGATTCTAGGTACTTAATTATCCTTTCACTATTAATCACTTGCTGCGTATTCTTCATATTGTTTATCTTTCTGAATGTATTCTCATATATCAAAACACTCCAATGTATATACACATGTGAAATACATTCCTTTGAAAAATTGTGATTACCCTATATGTAATATATTACCTCACCTCTTTTCCTTATTATATCTCTGGATTTTTATTTGCCATTTCATTTGGTTGAGCACATTTTCAAATGTTTATTGGATATTTACATAGTTCTTTGGGCATTCTGTTGTTATGATTTGCCAATTTCTGTATTTGTTAAGAGATCTTTATATGCCAAGCATATTAGCCCCATGTCTACAATACAGGTCATAAATATTTTCCTACACCTTTTTTGTGTATATATATATATATGCACTTATAAATAATTTATATGCTGTTTACCTACTTACAATTTGTGCATGCTATATAGAGAGAAAGCTATACCAAAGACATTAATATGTAGTTACACGTATATAAAGTTATATGTATATATACATATATCACTATACATAAGACATTTCCAATTTTATAGTTTTTTATTTTAAAATGTAGTATAGTTCACTATTTAAGAGAAAACACAAAACAATATACGTGAGGACATTGAAGGTCTATCCACATGATGGGATAGAAAAATATTGGGATGTTAAGTATTTCCAGGGCTTGAGTCCCTGAAAAGTAATTCACATTAATTTTTCTCTGAGGAAAGTCACTTCTCCTAACATTTGATATGAGTCATGGTAATAAAAATGGTAGGGTCAAAGGAGATAAAAAAAATGCTTAATGCAGAATATGATATTTCTAAAAGTTTTAATAGCCTACCCCTTACTTCAGTTTCTATACGTCAACAACCTGTGTTTCTGCCTGAGTGACACAGCACCTCAGAGACTAGTCATTGCCCATGACCACCAACACCTAGCCCTCTTGGTACAAGGAGCAGGATTTCACCTCCACCATCATTATTTTCATCATCAATAGAGTTGTTAAGTTAGTGAGGGCCACATCTTGGATTTGAACATGATAACATGAACAGTATGACATGGCTTTAGGGCCAGTACTCTTAACCACTGAACCACAGAAGCTCTGTTCCAGAAAGATCATTTTAACCGAAATCAATGGGCATTTATGCAGTCACTCTCAACATCCCCTGTGGCCAACATCCCCTTGTGAAATATCAAGGTAATCACAAGGTATGTCTGTGTGAAAGTTATGATGACCTCTGTAAAACCACATTGAAGTATAAAAGAGAAGGGAAGCCTCACTGGAGATGTCAACGTCTCCTTGGAGATGCGCTGTACCCAGAACAATGGGCAGGACTTTTTGGGGCTGGATGGGTGGAAGGGAGAGGGAGTCCAGCATGACTGGAGTGAAGACTGGGGTCCTCCCAGGTTAACAGACAGGACTGGGATAACCAATTGGACACTACAGGGTTCTGAGGTCATTCTGTTGTAGGACCAATTAAGGAAAGAGCACACTGGTTTCTACAGGATGCTATGTAGTTCCTTTACACCATGAATTGGCACAAATGTTAGTAAGAAGAAAAGTGCCTACATATCTGTCAGTCATTCATGGCAGCAGAGAAGAACCAGGAGTACTAAGAGTAGTAAAGATAAGTTGATGTTCAGTTTCCTAAACCTTCCTTAGTAGGAAGTGGATTTCAAAGGAAATGGTTTACAATTAATCAATCCTGTCCCTCTGAAAATTATATACTCCCCTTAAATTTTCCCTGACTCTTAAGTCTCATGGACTCATCTACCAGCAAGTTTTTGCCTGCCTTCTGGAATCATACTCTCAACCAGAGCACTCTCCTCATGTATTAATACTTGCCTTTACTTTGATTTATTTCATCTCTGTATCCTACCAGAGATTATTCAGAGGCTTTTCACCTCCTTTGTAGCTTCAACTCCTTTCATCAGCTCAGTGAGTTGTATCACAACACAAACTGCTTTGACTAGCTTAGGCAAAATTTAACACTCACTATCAATATCTTCTACATATTTCTTTTTTTGCACTTATTATTTCTGCAGAGTTTAGATCTGACTACCAGATAGAACTGTGTTTGCTGGCCAAAGATATTGTGGAGATAATTCCCTGATGCCATATACACATGTCTGTGAATGAGGGTTTTGCTATCTTTTCTAAGTATTCATTTTGCTATTATTCAGAGTTCTTTACCAAGTTCAACCATGTTCTATTCACACAGAATTTGCTATTCAGATGCTACCAAGCCATTCAGAAATGACGTTTGCAAACTGGGATACCTGGGACAATATCTATCGATTCATTCATTTATTCCCATTCATAAAAAAAAAAATGACGATTGTTTGACTGTTTACATTGGCAAGGCTATCAAGTTCCACTGGTGATTGTGAATCACCCCAAGTACTTGTCCCCTTTTGAAGACAGGAATCATTATCCTCTCACAAAATTAGAAAAAAAGTTCAAGGCACCAAAACATTGAATAATTCTTTCTGTTTTTCTTTTTTTAAAAAAATATTATAGATTTACAAAAAATGTCTCAGAATATTCCCAGGGTCTGGAAAATGTATGTATGTGGTGGGTCTAAATTAATATAGGAATGTCATAAAGAGCAATATTATTTTAAGTAATATGGGAAGAAAAAATATTGTTATTTTCTCCTTCCATGCTTTTCAAGATTTTATTTATTTTGCCCAAAATGCATTGTGCATAATTCTTCGGAATCTCTGCTTCAAGATGTAAACACATACATGGCTGTGTACATAAATAATGTTTAGATTCTCTGATTGCAAATTAATATAGGGGATCTTGGGTGATGTATTAGACCCAGGGAAAGGAGGGTGCAGAGAGTATGAGAGAGAGGATCACACAAAGAAGGTGAGGAGAAATTTTGGCCAGCCATTATGAAGATGGGACACTGGAAAGTATCCTCTCTGTGGGGCCCTCTCTACAGTTTGAACTTATCAACAGACCTAGATTAGCAGAGATGGAAGCAGGTCACCCATATTGGTGTGGCTCCAGTGGGGCAGCTTTCCTAGGAAGGAAATCTCTGTGGCTGGAGTGAGTCCTCTTCACATCCCTTTAAATATGAGACAGAGAACTATGCGCTGATTGAGCCTTAGAGCTAATGTAGGGATTGCCATGCTGCCTGGCACACAGCATGGCACATTCTTGTCTCTTGGAATGTGGTTATGAATGAATGAAGGTGACTGCTACGTTTAGTCTGTGAGTGAGTACCCCCATCCTCATGGGTGGGGGAGCAGCTGCAAATAAGCAAGGTCTGAGTACTTCTGTTCTCTGGGCACTGGGGGCCATACACTCAAGAGGTAAACAGTAGTATCATTCAAGAAATTTCAACCATTCCTTCCTCATTGGAACCCATAAACAGACCCTACAGAGTGGTTCAAACGATTGGAACTAATAAACAAGTTCAACGGTGTGGTAATATACAAGATAAATATGTGAACATCAATTCATTTCTATACACTTGTGATGAACAATCTGAAAATACAATCTATAAAACAATTCCATTTATAATACCATTAAGAATAAAATATTTGGAGATAAATTTAACCAATAATAGATAACTTGTATACTTAAAACTACAAAATATTATTGAAAGAAATAAAATGAAATCTAAAAAATTAGAGAAAATTTCCTGTTCATGGATCTGAAGACAGAATGTTATTAAGATGGCATTATGCCCCAATTTTGTCTACAAATTCTACACAATCTGTATCAAAATATCACTTCACTCTTTTTATGAAAATGACAAATTTATTCTAAATCCAAGGATTCAGAATAGCCAAAACAATCATGGAAAAAAAAGTTGGAGGAACTCAATTTCCCGAATTTTAAAACTTACTACAAAGCTACACTTATCATGATGGTGATATTGGCAAAAAGATAGACATAGAGATGTCTGTTGGAATACAACTGAGAATCCAGAAATAAACCTGTATATTTATGGTTATCTGATAGGAGAAAAGAGTGCCAATACTATTTACTGGAGGAAATGGTGACTTGTTTTCAAATGGTGAAGGGACAACTGGCTATCCACAAACAAATATACAAAAATTGGCCGGGTGTGGTGGCTCACACCTGTAATCCCAGCACTTTGGGAGGCCAAGACTGGTGGATCATCTGAGGTCAGGAGTTTGAGACCACCCTGGCCAACATGGCGAAACCCCGTCTCCATTAAAAATACAAAAATTAATGGGGTGTGAGTGCCTGTACTCCCCCCAGCTACTTGGGAGGCTGAGGCAGGAGAATCTTTTGATCCCAGGAGGTGGAGGTTGCAGTGAGCTGAGATTGTGCCACTGTGCTCCAGCCTGGGCGAAAGAGAGCGATTCCATCTCAAAATAAAATAAGAGCAAGACTCGTCTCAAATACATACATATATATGTATATATATATATATATATGTATACTTATGTGTATATATATATACAAAAATTAATTTAAAATGATCAAAGACCTAAAAGTAAGAGCTAAAACTAAAAGTCTTAGGAGGAAACAAAAGTTGTCTTTGTGACTTTGAATTAAGAAATGGTTTCTTTTGTATGACAACAAAAATATAAGTAACAGAGTAAAAAGTACATAACTTGGCATTTATTAAAATAAGAGCTTTTATGCTTCAAAGGATACCATCAAGAAGGTGAAAAGGCAACCCACAGAACTGGAGAACATTTTTGCAAATCATATATATTAAAAGGAAGTTACATATGGAATACATAAAAAAATCTTACAACTCAAAAGTTATAAGACAACTGAATTTCAAATGGACAAAGGAACTGACTAAACATCTTTCCAAAGCAGATATACAAATGGCCAATAAGCAGATGAAAAGATACTCATCATTATCCATTAGGGAAATACAAATCAATACCACAATAAGATACCACTGCACACCCACTGGGATGTCTATAATAAAAATAGTAAATGTTTGCAAGGATGTGGAGAAACTGCAAACCTCATACTTTGCTGGTGGGGATATAAAATGGTGCAGCCACTTTTGAAAAGGGTCTAGCAGGTATTCAAATGGTTAAACACAGCGTTATCATATAATCCAGCAATTCCACTCCTAGTCATGTACACAGAAATGAAAACATATATCCACACAAAAACTTGTGCATGAGTTTTTATAGCAACATTATTCATAATGGCCAAAAAGCAACTTGAATGTCCATTAACTTACGAATGGATAAAGGTAGTATATTCATACAATGGAATGTTATTCAGCAATAAAAATAAATGAAGTATTGATATATACTCCAACATGGATGAATCTTGAAAACATGCTAACTTTAAAAATCCAGTCACAAATAACCACATATTTTATATAATTTCACTTATGTGAAATGTTCATAATGGGCAAATCTGTACAGACAGAATGCATATTAACGATTGCCTAGAGCTCAGAGGTATGGGGAGATTGAGTTGAGAGCTAAGAGGAGTATGGTCTCTTTTAGAGGTGACTAAAATGTTGCAGAATTGGTTGTGGTGATTGATGCACAATTCTGTGAATATACTAAAACCCATTGCATTATACATTTTAAATGGATGAGTTGTATGGTATGTGAGTTATATTGAAATAAATCTGTTAAAACATATTTGAAGAAATGATGTCCCCAAACATCCCAAATTGGATGAAAAATATTAATCTAAATATCTAAGAATCTCAACTAACTGCAAATAGGATAAAGAGAAAGAGATATAAGCACATCAGAAACTGTTGAAAACCAAAAACAGCAAATCTGGAAGGCAGTAACACAAAATTGAATGATCAAATACAAGAAAGTCACAATAATATTGTAGCTGATTTGTCATCAGAATCAATGGAGGCCAGAAAGCAAAGGGATGACATTCAAGGCACAGAAAAGACGAAAAAATGTCAAGCCAAAATTGTCTATCTATTAGGCTGGTACAAGAGTAATTGCAGTTTTTGCTATTAAAAGTAATGAACATTAAAAGTAAAACACTGCAATTACTTTTGCATCAACCTAATAGTAAAACCATACTTCAAAGTGAGACTGTGAAAGAAGATCTCCCCAGCTAAACAAAGACTGAAAGAATTCATTGCTAATAGCCCTGTCTTTACAATAAATACTAAGAAAATTTTTGCAGGCTAAAATGAAATAACACCAAATGATAATATAAATCTATACCAAAAAATATGAGCACTGGTAAAGATAACAACATAGGTAATTATGTAATTAATTGCATATGTATTACAAATATAACAGTATGCATATGTATTATTTCTTTTAAAAAAATTTTTCATTGATACATAATAGATACACATAGTATCACGGTACATGTGATAACAATAC
This sequence comes from Sapajus apella, assembly GCF_009761245.1. Taxonomy (NCBI): domain Eukaryota; kingdom Metazoa; phylum Chordata; class Mammalia; order Primates; family Cebidae; genus Sapajus; species Sapajus apella. The sequence goes on from NW_022437131.1 coordinate 1,095,545, forward strand.
ATTTGTATAATTCACAAAGATCAAATCAGTGTACTTAGGATATCCATTACTTTAAATATTTGCCTTTTCTTTTTGTTAAAAACATTTGAATTACTTTCTTCTAGCTATTTTGGAATGTACAATAGATTATTGTATACTATATTTACCCTACTGCTCAAACCTTAGGTCTTGTTACATGTATCAAATCATGTATTTGCGTCCATTGATCAACTTCTCTTCATCTCCCTTCCTTCTTTTTGTTTTTTCTTTGAATACTTAAGCTGCTTTATTGGGAAAGTGTCTTTTTAAAGAAAATAGTTAATAAAATGACAGTAAGATCATTGTCACAAAATAAAGAAAAATCTCTGGTCAATTGTATATTACATAGATTTGTTTTTAACAATTATACAACAAATTATTTAAATGGAAAACATTAATATTAAATTTTATTAAAAATTTTGACACCAAAAAGTCTGTCCTTCACTTAGAATATAAAATTTATAGCTAAACACCAGAAGGTGTCACTGTGATAACATGGTTTCCCCCCTCTAAACAGTTTTATGTAGATGGGTGCATACCATCTATGGACAAAGATATGTAGGAGATAATAAATGTAAGTTATATAGCAGCATAAAAATACCAGAATATAGGAAAAGCATATGTGTTGCTTGATGGCTAGGAGTGTTTTGAGAATTGTATTTTTTTCCCACTTTCTTCATGTCATAAACATACAGATTCTTTCATTATGTAAGTGATGTGGGGTTTAATTAGCAATAAAGGTAAAGTGAAAAATCCTTTTATATTTGGGCTATGTCAAAGAATAGAATGGTATACAAATCAGTAAGTTACAACTTGTATAACCAAAAACAAATCAAGAAACAGAATATTCCTAATAATGTTTGTATGTGGATTTTGAAAAACTTGGCCAGGCGCCATGGCTCATGCCTGTAATTCCAACATTTTGGGAGGCCAAGGTGGGTGGATTATTTGAGGTCAGGAGTTCCAGCCTGGCCAACATGGTGAAACTCTGTCTCTACTAAAAATACAAAAAGAGTTAGCCAGGCATGGTGGTGTGTGCCTGTAGTCCCAACTACTTGAGAGGCTGAGGCAGAAGAATTGCTTGAACCTGGGACGTGGAAGTTGCAGTGAGCTGAGATCATGCCATTACCCTCCAGCCAGGGTGACAGAGCAAGACTCCATCTCCAAAAAAAAAAAAAAGAACAAAGAACTCTTGGTTTACAGGCATAAAAATATAACAATTGATGGAAAATAGAAATCTAACAGCTAGTTGTATTTTTTTTCCCACCTAGCATGGAAGCCAGAGTAGAATTTAATAAACATATGAGCATTGTTCTGTGTCAGGATTGTATTCCAAAAGGCACATAGAAATAGTACTGTTAAAGGAATTTATAATTGAGTTATGCACATGTAATAATAAAGTGGAAAACCAAGACTGTAACATTATATAATATCACATCAAAGACTATGATATGCTAAGCAGGCAGCATATGACTAAAATAAGTGAGTCCCAAGTAGGAACTATCTTTGTGAATTGTGATCAGGGAATCATTTGTAATAAAGATAAAACTTGAATGCAGTAGGATTTGCATTATGAAAAGGATGGCAGAATCTTTTCAGCTCCGTTTAGTTCAGTAAGCACCTGTGTTCCAGGTACTAGGGCTAAGCAGCTGACTAAAGCTTGCTTTCTGCCCTTGTTTATCAAAAATACAGGTGGACATACTTTTGGGAAATTCAGACAATAATCCATACACTTCTTGGATGTTGAAGCAGCAGTGGATAAGACTGGAAATGGAAGCTAGGTGCAGTGGCTCACGCCTGTAATCCCAGCACTTTGGGAGGCTGTGAGCAGATCACGAGGTCAGGGGTTTGAGACAAGCCTGACCAACATGGTGAAACCCCATCTCTACTAAAAATACAAAATTGAGCTGGATGTGGTGCTGCAGGCCTGTAATCCCAGCTACTCAGGAAGCCGAGGCAGGAGAATCGCTTGAATCCGGGAGGCAGAAGTTGCAGTGAGCCGAGAGTATGCCATAGCACTCCAGCCTAGATGACAGAACAAGACTCTATGTCAAAAAAAAAAAAAAAAAAAAAAAAAAAAAAAAAAAAAGGCTGGAAATGGGAAAGTGCATGGGGTTGAGAGAAGACTTGCATTTTGGTCATGCTTCTGTCACTAAATTTGTACAGAGATTTTAAACACATCACTTCAGTGGTTTTCACATCATTTTCAACGTTAATAATTTGCACTTATCCTGTAGGTAATGGGACTCTTAGTGTAAGTGACATGATGAAAGTGTTACAGGAAGGTTACTCTGTGGACTCAGATGTATTACTGATAGGTCGAGGAAATTATTAGCCTGCATAGGGTTTTTTTTTTTTTTTTCAGAGTGGAGCTGAAAATAGCAATTCCTAGTCTAGACAGGGCAGGGATAGAGATGAAGATCTTGGTTTGGAATTTAAAATTATGGGAATTTTTAACATCCATATACAGATATGTCAATGGACTGGTGACAGTTACTGGCATGGCTTCAGATTTAGATCATCTCTGTTTCTCTTTTATGTAAAATCATAATTCTTAGCCCAAAGTGACTGAATTTTTGCTTTTGAGAACACCGTTACTACAAGTAGGAAATCAAGAAAGTTATTAAGCCGTCTTTGTGTTTTAGGTAAGTATTTTGTTTTTTATAACCAGTGCGAAAATACATCAGGTTTTATTAAGCAGCTAAAATACATCAGGTTTTATTAAGCAGCTACCTCTATTTAAGGATTTCTTATTTCCTTTCCCAGAAGACTAAATTATTCAAGGGCAAATAATTTGTTTTATGCCCTTTTATATCTCATGCATAGGACATGTGCAGGGAAGTTCATGGGGACTAATCTGTGAGGATGCAAAGGCATCGTGGGGGCTTGTGAGGAAAGATGTAAAGGCGTGAGGGATAAAAGACTACACACTGGGTACAGTGTACACTGCTCAGGTGACAGGTGCACTAAAATCTCAGAAACCACCACTAGAGAGTTTCTCCATGCAACCAATTCCCCAAAAACTATTGAAATAAAGAGAGAAAAAAGGGAAGTTCTTGCTATATTGCAAAGCTGACCATGAGTTTAGTTAAGGAAGATTTGAGTTATCCTTGCTATTTACATTGCATTTGTGTTTTACAGTAATTGAATATGAGAAAATTACATAAAGACTAGATGAATGTGTTTCAATGTTTTTAATCGGAACTGTCAGACTTCTCAATAGTCTATCATCATCTGGTTTATAATATTTCCCATTTCTCTCTGGAAAGGCTTTTAGAAAGCTTTTAAAGTAAGCTATATACTGCAAAAGTAGAAACTTGAAATTTTACCTTTTTGGAAAAAAGTTACACCAATTAACAGTATTTTCCCCTAAAATCTCACTTAGGTCATTTATTTGGAACTTATAATGCATCTCCCAATAGAAACAATGAAGTACATGGTGATTAGCCTTTTAGCTGGCACACAAAGACAATATCATGCCTCAAAATACCATAGTACCATTAGTGATATCATAAGCTAATAATCAGCTACTGTATTTGATGATTTTTTATAAAAGAAATATATTCAGAGTCTTAACTTGTGGGACCTGGGATGTACCCTTTTGGCTGCAGCTCTGAAAGTAATATTGCCAGGTTGGAAAGCAAAGCAGAATCTCTTAGTTCCCAGGTCCTGAAGGAGGTGTCTGCTGTTCAGGACCATTTCCTCTGCGGCTGCAGCACCACCCCCCCTCTGCTTCCCTTTCTGTTTATTTACTGCCTCAAAATGGTTTGTTCTTCATCTCACTTTCAGAAAAGTCTCACAGTTTCCCTTTTATCTGGTGCTGAAGATATTGTGAGGTTTTACTATGATTTTTGACAATGAGGAGAATCGGATGAGAAGCACCCCTTTCCACCACCACTAGACACACACACAGCTTTAAGAGTGCTTAGGTGGCTGGGCGCGGTGGCTAACGCCTGTAATCCCAGCACTTTGGGAGGCTGAGGCGGGTGGATCACAAGGTCAAGAGATTGAGACCATCCTGGCCAACACGGTGAAACCCGTCTCTACCAAAAATACAAAAAAATTAGTCGGACGTGGTAGCACGCGCCTGTGGTCCCAGCTACTCAGGAGGCTGAGGCAAAAGAATCGCTTGAACCCAGGAGGCGGAGGTTGCAGTGAACCAACATTGCGCCACTGCACTCCAGCCTGGTGACAGAGCAAGATTCCGTCTCAAAAAAAAAAAAAAAAAAAAAGAGGGCTTAGGTGAGACTGATGTTTCTCTGAACATATCGCTGGATAAAAGCATCTCCATGTGTAGATTAAACGAGCTCCTGTAACATTTTGTTCTTGGTTTCCTTAGTGTGGGATGTTCTGTGGGGTAAGTTGGCTATGAGGTTGCTGTCTACGGGATTAAACTAGGGCTGGACAAATGACTGGTGAAAGTGCAGAGCAGTCCCCAAGGATTTATTTTAATCTCTTCCCTTCTTTCTTGCCACAGCAGGCCCCTGGCTATCACAGACCTAGGTTTCTATGAAGTGGATTTGCCTTCCACTTGGAGATCCCAGGTCCCAGTAGTATCTGAAATCATGAGAGCATAACAAAACCTCTCCTCTCTTCCGTATCTGGGGTGTGTGTGTGTGTGTGTGTGTGTGTGTGTGTGTGTGTATGTGTGTGTGTGTCTTGTATGGATGTTGGACTTACTGTCTTATAATCTTACGTAAGTATCTAATCAAGGCCACACAATAAGACTATACTTAAGTCCTGAAATGAATAGACCTTACTAATATTAATCACCTGAGAAAGTGGTGAGTTCTTTTTTTTTTTGAGATGGAGTTTTGCTCTTGTTTCCCACGCCGGAGTAGTGCAGTGGCACAATCTTGGCTCACTGCAACCTCCCCTTCCTGGGTTCAAATGATTCTCCTGCCTCAGCCTCCTGAGTAGCCGGGATTACAGGCATGCACCACCATGCCCAGCTAATTTTGTATTTTCTTTCTTTATTTATTTTTAGTAGAGTTGGGGTTTCACCATGTTATTCAGGCTGGTCTTGAGCTCCTGACCTCAGGTGATCCATCAGTCTCAGCCTCCCAAAGTGCTGGGATTACAGGTGTGAGTCACTGCACCCGGGCCAGTGGTGAGTTCTTAAAGAGGACTAGTTGGGTGTGAGAACCTACCTCTCTCTCTCTGATTCTCACTTTCTCTCTCCTTCTACCCATTTTCTTTCTTCTCTCCCTCCCTCCACAGTGGGCAGGGGTTACAGATGACCTCTGCCTCATTGACATGGACTACAGGTCATGCAGTCATCTTTGTAGGAGCACCTGAACCAGAGATGAGTGAGTTATGCTTTGTAAACCAGATTCTCTAGTTACATTTTATTGTGTGGCCATTTCCATATTGTAACCCCCAAATTCTCCATGAAACTTTGTTTAAATGGTCCAACATGACCTCAGCTATGTAGAGGACGTTAAGCAAGGTGCTGTCCCTCAACACCAAATGTATTGGGTGGTGATGCAGGGAGCAATCGCAAAGGAAAAGGCAGATGTTGTCCTGTGCGGTCTAGTTACTACTCTCCATGTGGACATTTCCCCTCCATTGCCCACCTAGGAGCATCTAGATTAAATTTCCATGAAGGAAAAAGCAAGTTCCCTCTGTGCTAGAGACAGCAAAATTGCAGGCTCTAGCAACTGAAAAGTAAGCTGAAACACTCATTGTTGAGGCTGACTGGCCAAACCAAGTGTAGATAACCATTTGTAACCTATCCTGCTTCTTGCAAAACAAAACAACATGGATTAAATATGTACAGAACAAAAATGCATGTCTTCAACATTAATTATCAAACGAATTTTATTTCTTTTTCAGAAGATGAGGAAAATTTACAGATTATGCAAAATCATTAATTCAGCATATAAATGCATTATAACTGCCACCTAACCCCAAGAAGCCCTCCTTATGGTTCCCATTTTCCCTTAGCTACTGCTGCATTTATCTGCTGACGTTTATAGCAAAATACCAGGAAAGAGCTTCTAGGATTTGCTGTTGTGTCTAGTTACCTCATTCTGTATTCTCCCTTGAACCCTTTCCAGCCTGGCTTTCAGTACCACTTCTTCCCCCAAACCACCAGCCACCTCCCTTGGGCTAAATCCAATGGTCCTGAGTTTTCATATTATTTTTCCACAGCAGTAGGCACAATTGATTACTCCCTCTTTCTAGAAACACTTTTTTCACTTGGCTTTTTGATGACCAGTTATCCTTGGTTTACCTTCTGCCTCTCTGGGTGTTCCTCCTCTTTCCAACTTCTAATTATTGATATGCTTCAAGGCCAGACCTCTGCTATCTCTTCCCTACAGATTCTTCCCTGCAGCCAGTCTTAGGAGGTTAACTACCAACTCCCCCATTTGTATTTCCAGCCCCATTTTTTTTCCTTCACCTAGTTGACTGCCTGATTAATATCTGCACTGAGATACCTAATAGGCATCTCAAACCTCAATGTCTAAACAACTCTTATGGCCCTTTCTCCCGAACCTGCCCCTCCAGCAATCTTCCGCATCTCAGTGTATAGTACCTCCATTTACCCAGTTGCTTGGATCAATATCTTGGCATCATGCTTGATTCTTCCCTCACCTTCCACATCTAATCTGTCAGCCACGCTGCCTCTGCGTTCATGATATATTCTGAATTACACCACCAATTCCTCCCAGCTCCACTGCTACAAATCTAGTCTAAGCCGCTATCATTTTTTACCTAGACTCCTACGTCTTAACCAGTCTCCTTGCTTTCCCTCTCACTCTTCCTCCTCACTGCCATCCATTTTCCATATAGCAGCCATGTCTCTTATAGAAAGCAGGAACAAGAACATGTCATTCACCTGCTTAAAACCCTCTTATAACTTCCTCTCCCATGCAATACAGTCTAAACTCCTTACCAGGGCCTGTGAGGTCCTACCTATTTCATTTCTCATCTGTGTTCCTGTGCACCTTACTCAGTTTCATCTAGCCACACTGGCTTCTTGCTGATCTTCAAACATATCCAAGCTTCTTTCCATCTTGGAGTCTCTGCCTGGCATACTCTTCCCCCAGATCCTTCCTTTAGCTATCTTTTGAAATGTCACCCCCTAAGAGAGATCTCCCCTGACCATTAAGTCTGAAATAATGCCCTTCCATTTTTATATAATGCTTTCCCCATGAGAATATAGGCTTTCTTAGATCAGGTGCCTTGTTTGCCTTATCCATTCTGTATTCACAGTGTCTGGCATAAGGAACTTATTGATTGGATAGATGCATGGATGGATGGATGGATGGATGGATGGATGGATGGATGGATGGATGGTTGGATGAACAGATATGTTGTAGTCTAATACTCTTTTCACATGGATTTCTTCACATCTATTTTTTAAAAGTGTAATACGAAAGAACTGAAGAATTTCTCAACAGCCTAACTCTGCATTTTCAAGAGCATTTAAAGATTATACATTCTTAAACTGTGGAATGACAATGCTAGGCATACATATTCCATAAAAACGGTTTCCCCTTTATGAAGGAGCATTTTGTATGTCAACACAGCATACTGTTCAAGGGAAAAATAAAACCTCTTTATAGCAATTATTGGAAACTAATGTTGAATCATGATAGAACCATAGGGTTCCTATTAAAAATATTTAGACTCTAGAAAATTTTTGCTACTTTTTATTTTTTGAGACATGTTTTTGCTCTGTTGTCCAGGCTGGAGTGCAGTGGTGCAATCGTGACTCACTGCAGCCTTGGCCTCCCAGACTCAAGCAATCCTCTCACCTCAGCTTCCCGAGTATCTGGGACTATAGGCACTCACCATGCCCAGCTAATTTTTTTAAAATTTCATTTTAGGTTTTGGGGTACATGTGAAGAACATGTAAGATTGTTGCATAGGCACACACATGGCAGTGTGATTTGCCACCTTCCTCCCCATAACTTATATCTGGCATTTGTCCCCATGGTATCCCTCCCCAACTCCCCACCCCCCGCTGTCCCTCCCCCATTTCCCCCCGACAGACCCCAGTGTGTGATGCTCCCCTCCTGTGTCCATGTGTTCTCATTGTTCAACGCCCGCCTATGAGTGAGAACATGTGGTGTTTGATTTTCTGTTCTAGTGTCAGTTTGCTGAGAATGATGGTTTCCAGGTTCATCCATGTCCCTACAAAGGACACAAACTCATCATTTTTTATGGCTGCATAGTATTCCATGGTGTATATCTGCCACATTTTCCCTGTCCAGTCTATCATCGATGGGCATTTGGGTTGGTTCCAGGTCTTTGCTATTGTAAACAGTGCTGGAATGAACATTCGTGTGCATGCGTCCCTTTAATAGAACACTTTATAATCCTTTGGATATATACCTAGTAATGGTATTACTGGGTCAAATGGAATTCCTATTTCTAGGTCCTTGAGGAAGCGCCACACTGTCTTCCACAATGGTTGAACTAGTTTACACTCCCAACAACAGTCTAAAAGTGTTCCTATTTCTTCACATCCTCTCCAGCATCTGTTTTCTCCAGATTTTTTAATGATCACCATTCTAACTGGCATGAGATGGTATCTCAATGTAGTTTTGATTTGCATTTCTCTAATGACCAGTGATGATGAGCATTTTTTCATATGTTTGTTGGCCTCATGTATGTCTTCTTTTGTAAAGTGTCTGTCCATATCCTTCGCCCACTTTTGAATGGGCTTGTTTGATTTTTTCTTGTAAATCTGTTTTAGTTCTTTGTAGATTCTGGATATTAGCCCTGTGTCAGATGGGTAGATTGCAAAAATTTTTTCCCATTCTGTTAGTTGCTGATTCACTCTAATGACTGTTTCTTTTGCTGTGCAGAGGCTGTGGAGTTTGATTAGGTCTCATTTGTCTATTTTGGCTTTTGTTGCCAATGCTTTTGGTGTTTTGGTCATGAAGTCTTTGCCTACGCCTATGTCCTGAATGTTTTTGCCTAGATTTTCTTCTAGGATTTTTATGATGTTAGGTCTTATGTTTAAGTCTTTAATCCATCTGGAGTTAATTTTAGTGTAAGTTGTCAGGAAGGGATCCAGTTTCTGCTTTCTGCACATGGCTAGCCAGTTTTCTCAACACCATTTATTAAACAGGGAATCCTTTCCCCATTGCTTGTTTTTGTCAGGTTTGTCAAAGATCAAATAGTTGTAGATGTGTGGTGTTGCCTCCAAGGCCTCTCTTCTGTTCCATTGGTCTATATCTCTGTTTTGGTACCAGTACCATGCTGTTTTGATTACTGTAGCCTTGTAGTATAGTTTGAAGTCAGGTAATGTGATGCCTCCAGCTTTGTTCTTTTTGCTTAGAATTGTCTTGGCTATGCAGGCTCTCTTTTGGTTCCATATGAAGTTTAAGGTGTTTTTCTCCAGTTCTGTGAAGAAGGTCATTGGTAGATTTATGGGGATAGCATTGAATCTGTAAATTACTTTGGGCAGTATGGCCATTTTCACGATATTGGTTCTTCCTAGCCCTGAGCATGGAATGTTTTTCCATCTATTTGTCTCCTCTTACTTCGTTGAGCAGTGGTTTGTAGTTCTCCTTGAAGAGGTCCTTTACATTCTTTGTTATTTGTATTCTTAGGTATTTTATTCTCTTTGTAGCAATTGTGAATGGCAGTTTTTTTTCTTGATTTGGCTCTCTTTAAGTCTGTTATTGGTGTATAGGAATGCTTGTAATTTTTGCACATCGATTTTGTATACTGAGGCTTTGCTGAAGTTGCTTATCAGTTTCAGATTTGGGGCTGAGATGATGGGGTCTTCTAGATACACAATCATGTCATCTGCAAACACAGACAATTTGACTTCCTCCTTTCCTATTTGAATACACTTTATTTCTTTTTCTTGCCTGATTGCTCTGGCTAGTACTTACAGTACATGTGGAATAGGAGTGGTGAGAAAGGGCATCCTTGCCTAGTGCCAGATTTCAAAGGGATGCTTCCAGTTTTTGCCCATTCAGTATGATATTGGCTGTTGATTTGTCATAAATAGCTTTTATTATTTTGAGATAGGTTCCATCAATACCTAGTTTGATGAGAGTTTTTAGCATAAAGTGCTGTTGAATTTTGTCAAAGTCCTTCTCTGCATCTATGGGTTTTGTCTTTGCCTCTGTTTATGTGGTGAATTACATTTATAGACTCACGTATGTTGAACCAGACTTGCGTCACCGGGATTAAGCCTACTTGATCGTGATGGATAAGCTTTTTGATGTGCTGTTTCAATCGGCTTGCCAGTATTTTATTGAAGATTTTTGTGTCTATGTTCATCATGGATATTGGCCTGAAGTTTTCTTTTCTTGTTGAGTCTCTGCTGGGTTTTGGTATCAGGATGATGTTGGTCTCATATAATGCTTTGAGAAAGATTCCCTCTTTTTGTATTATTTGGAATAGTTTCCGAAGGAATGGTACCACCTCCTATTTGTATGTCTGGTAGAATTTGGCTGTGAACCCGTCTGGACCTGGGCTTTTTTTCATTGGTAGGCTATTAATTGCTGCCTCAACTTCAGCGCTTGTTATTGGTCTATTCAGGGTTTCGACTTCTTCCTGGTTTAGGCTTGGGAGGAGGCAAGTGTCCAGGAATTTATCCATTTCTTCCAGGTTTACTAGTTTATGTGCATAGAGTTGTTTGTAATAATCTCTGATGATGGTTTGTATTTCCGTGGAATCAGTGGGCCTTTATTGCTATATATTTTCCTCTAGACACTGCTTTAAATGTGTCCCAGAGATTTTGGTATGTTGTGTCTTCGTTCTCATTGGTTTCAAAGAACATCTTTACTTCTGCCTTCATTTCATTGTTTATCCAGTCAACATTCAAGAGCCAGTTGTTCAGTTTGCATGAAGCTTTGTGGTTCTGTGTTAGTTTCTGAATTCTGAGTTCTAATTTGATTGCACTGTGGTCTGAGAGACTGTTTGTTATGATTTCCATTCTTTTGCATTTGCTGAGGAGTGATTTACTTCTGATTATGTGGTCAATTTTATAGTAGGTGTGATGTGATGCTGAGAAGAATGTATATTCTATGGATTTGGGGTCGAGGGCTCTGTAAATGTCTATTAGGTTTGCTTGGTCCAGGCCTGAGTTCAAGTCCTAGATATCCTTGTTAATTTTCTGTCTCACTGATCTGTCTCATATTGACAGTGGAGTGTTAAAGTCTCCCGCTATTATTGTGTGGGAGTCTAAGTCTCTTTGTAAGTCATTAAGAACTTGCTTTATGTATCTGGGTGCTCCTGTATTGGGTGCGTATATATTTAGGATCATTAGCTCTTCTTTTTCCATTGATCCTTTTACCATTATGTAATGGCCTTTTTTGTCTCTTTTGATCTTTGTTGGTTTAAAGTCTAATTTATCAGAGACTAGAATTGCAATTCCTGCCTTTTTTTTCTCTCCATTTGCTTGGTAAATCTTCCTCCATCCCTTTATTTTGAGCCTTTGTGTATCCTTGCATGTGAGATGGATTTCCTGGATACAGCACACCGATGGGTTTTGGCTTTTTTTTCCAATTTGCTAGTCTGTGTCTTTTGATTGGGGCATTTAGCCTATTTACATGTAGGTTTAATATTGTTATGTGTGAATTTGATCCTGCCATTTTGATGCTAGCTGGCTCTTTTGCCCATTAGTTGATGCAGTTTCTTCATTGTGTCAATGCTCTTTACCATTTGGTATGTTTTTGGAGTGGCTGGTACTAGTTGTTCCTTTCCATGTTTAGTGCTTCTTTCAGGAGCTCTTGTAAAGCAGGCTTGATGGTGATGATATCTCTGAGTAATTGCTTGTTCGTAAAGGATTTTATTTCTCCTTTGCTTATGAAACTTAGTTTGGGTGGATATGAAATTCTGGGTTGAAAGTTCTTTTCTTTAAGGATGTTGAATATTTTCCCCCACTCTCTTGTGGCTTGTAGTGTTTGCACTGAGAGATCTGCTGTGAGTCTGATGGGTTTCCCTTTGTGGGTAACCCGACCTTTCTCTCTGGCTACCCTTAGCATTTTCTCCCTCATTTCAACCCTGGTGAATCTGACGATTATGTGCCTTGGGGTTGCTCTTCTTGAGGAATATCTTTGTGGTATTCACTGTGTTTCCAGGACATGAATATTGGCCTGCCTTGCTAGGTTGGGGAAGTTTTCCTGGATAATATCCTGAAGAGTAATTACCAGCTTGGATTCATTCTCTCTGCCACATTCAGGTACACTATCAAATGTAGATTAGGTCTTTTCACATAGTCCCATATTTCTTGGAGGTGTTGTTCATTTCTTTTTACCCTTTTTTTCTCTAATCTTGCCTTCTCATTTTATTTCATTGAGTTGATCTTTGATCTCTGATACCCTTCCTTCTGCTTGGTCAATTTGGCTGTTGAAACTTGTATATGCTTCGCAAAGTTCTTGTGTTGTGTTTTTCAGCTGCATCAATTCACTTAATATTCTTCTCTAAGCTGTTTATTCTCGTTAGTATTTCGTCAAACCTTTTTTCAAGGTTCTTAGTTTTTTTGCATTGGGTTAGGACATGGTCTTTTGTCTCAGGGAAGTTTCTTATTACCCACCTTCTGAAGCCTGTTTCTGTCAATTCATCACACTCATTCTCCATCCAGCCTTGTTCCATTGCTGGTGAGGAGTTGTGATCCCTTGGAGCAAGAGAGGCATTCTGTTTTTGGGTGTTTTCATCCTTTTTGCACTGGTTTCTTCCCATCTTTGTGGATTTATCTACCTGTCATCTTTGTAGTTGTTGACTTTCAGATGGGGTCTCTGAGTGGATGTCCACTTTGTTGATGATGAAGTTATTTATTTCTGTTTCTTAGTTTTCCTTCTAACAGTCAGGTCCCTCTGCTGTAGGACTGCTAAGGTCCACTCCAGGCCCTGCCTCCTGGGGATCAGCTGCAATGACTGCAGAACAGTAAGGGTTGCTGCCAGTTTCTTTTTCTGCTATCTTTGTCCCAGAAAGATACCCACCAGATGTCAGTCTGAGCTCTCCTTTATGAGTTGACTCTTTGGATACATGTGGGTCAGGAAGCTGCTTGAGGAGACAGTCTGCAGCTCAAGTGCTGAGCTGTGAGCTCCTTTGTTCCATTCAGAGCTGCTGGGCAGATACATTTAAGTCTGCTGCAGCAGAACTCACAAATGCCTTTTTTTTTTTCCATGTGCTCTGTCCTGGGGAGGTATGGCTTCTTTTTTAAGTTTCTGTCATGCTGCTGCCTTTTTTCAGAGTTTCCCTGCCCAGTGAGGAAGCAGCCTACTCACAGTCTGCCTGCAGAGGCTTTACTGTGCTGCTGTGGGCTCTGCCCAGCTGCTGTGTGAACTTCTCTGCAGTCCTGTTTATAGGGGTATAGTTAGAACTGCCTCAGCAATGGCCGCCCACCTCTGTAATGGTGGACTCTCTCTGTAATGGCAGACTGACTTGACAATGGCGGGCTGCCTCAGCAATGACAGACTACCTCCATAGTGTTGGACTGCCTCGGTAATGGCAGATGCCCCTCCCCCACAGAGCTTTACCATCCCAGATTCAGCTGTGCTGACTGTAAAACTCTCAATCCAGAGTGTTTCTGATTGCTGTTTTTCGTGGGGGTGGTACCGACTGAGCCTGATCACCTGGCTCCCTCCTTCAGACCCCCTTTTTTTTCCAGTTGAACAGGCGACTCTGTCTCCCAGGTGTCCCAGTCACCTGTTGAAATAGTTCCCGGATTTGTGAGATTTCTTGTGCGTAGACCTGCTGTGCAGGCTGAAATAGCTGCAGGAGAGTTGTGGAGCTTTTTTGCGAGGAAATCTCCTGGTCTAGCTCCCTATTTCAGTCCCCTTTTTTTTCAGTTGAATGAGCAACTCTGTCTCCCAGGTGTTCCAGTCGCCAGTTGAAAAGGCATCCGGATTTGTGTGAGATTTTGTGTAGAGACCCACTGAGCCGGCTGAAACAGCTGCACTGGGGGCTCGTGGTGCTGATTTGTCCGGGAATCTCCTGGCCTGGCTCCCTGTTTCAGTCTCCTTTTTTTCAGTTGAAACATCTGGTAAAGGATATCTGTGGTGTATAGATTAACTCCAGAATAAAGGGAAGGGCTATTCTGCTTCCTGCATTCCTCTTGTCTCCTGCTGCAGTGGCCAGGAATAGGCTTAAACAACACAAACTAACAAAAATACTTTCTTTCACCTATTTCAACATTCTACTTAATGACCCAAACATATGTATGGGTAATCTCATCTCTTTGGTCTAAACACAATAGTCCATATCTACAAACAGTTATTAATTGTTAAAACACTTAGTGATTTGATTGTAAACGTTTTAGGATAAGGTGTGAGGAAGGACATCTTAATATTACCTTAAACCCAATGGAGTAACCTTTTGCTTTCCATGTTCTGTTTCCTAAAAGAAGTCCTGTCAGGGTCTTGTGTCTCCATTGACCAGTCTGATCACATTCTCCACGTGGACTCAGACAGATATCACAGATAAGTCCTGGTCACATTGCTCTCACTTTCTGGGGATGTGACTGAGTTAAGTTCCCCTAGGTCTTTCATAGATTCGAGGTATGCAGGTGCTTTTTAGCCTCTGAATCATTTGCCAAAGCAGAAATCTTCTGAGCCATCTCAAATCCCCTTTGTTCCTTGGTCTTATTTCTATACAGGTAGCCCTGTGGATATTGAAATGAGTTGTTTCCAGTAGACTGTTCTTCAGTACAGAGTTCAGTCCACAGTCTCTGTCTCAGGCTTCCTGTGGTTCCTTAGTAGGCTTTCCATTACAGGCCTCTGTTTATACCCAAGGATGGTCTTTATAAACTGAAACGTTGTGCCTTATCACCATTTTTCCCACCTTTAGTACACTCATAGTGATGCTTGACACCTTTTATTACATGGAAAGTTATGACAATTTTAAAAGGCCAATTTAATACAGATTTATGCCAATACCACTTCAAAATCCCAGTGTAAGCTATAAATTAACAGTTCTGTTTTATCATATAATAGACACATGCAACAGTTTTGCCTGATATTAACTGACAACTTAGTGTTTCTTCTACACAATGGCACATATTATTTGACTGAATTTTGCATATTCAGGGATTGTGAGCCATTATTTTTCAACTTTGTTGGAAATGTGCACTTTTGATGTTAGATATAAAGACAAAATAATATAGAGGAATGTTTATGAAAGAATAAAAGTAAATGGTGCAAATATCCATCTATCTTCCCACCTCCATCAGGTAACATATCATAGCACTCCAAAAGAGTAACAAAACTCATATAATATATAATAGTATGTACACTTCACCTTTTGTGTTTACATTTCCTTATAGTCCCGAGTGTTATGCTATTTATGTGACCATCACCTCATTTTCAGAAGAGAGGAGTAAAAAACTAACATGTACTGAAGGCCTACTATGTATCAAAACAAACTTTCTCTGTTTATTTTCTCCTTACTGTAATTATATTAGATATTATTCTTAATCTTTCTAGTGAACAATAACTGATTTCTTTTTTATTATGTGTGTGTGTGTGTGTGTATATATATATATATATATATATATATATAATATTATCATTCACTGAGAACCTACTATGATGCTTTGCTGATGTAAGAGTCCTGGGTCCAGGGAAAAGGCTGTAGTTGTTAGCAACTCAAGGCCAGAGATGAATGGTCTGGTCAACAGGCCCAAGCAGGTAGTACCTGGAAGCTATCTGCACAGAAAACAAAAACAAAAACAATACAAGTTGTACCTCAGTAGTTATCAGTTCAGAGAGATGTCCAGACTGTTAATCTTCCATCAGGAACCAGTGAAGATCCAGAGGAAACCATATTGATTATAGGACATTAGACTGTAGTAGCAAGTTAAGGCTGAAGACAGGGTTTCTCTAAGTCAGGCTTGGCTCTTTACACTTAGATAATTCACTATTACACATGCCTGGGATTGCTACAGGGGAAGCTTGTCATGAATGAAGTTTTCTAAAGTAAATATTGACATGGAAGTATATAATAAAGAGGCTGGCTCTGCTTTTTTTTTTTTTTTGGTGTTTGCTGATAACTTTTAAGCCTTACTCATGCATTTTTCCCTTCTGCCCCACACCTGGCAAGCCTATAAGAAAGTCTAGGTGCTCTGTCCTTTAGCACCAGTAATGGATTCAAACCGTGCAAGCCCCTGATTGTGCACAGGAACTCTCACCCTGGCCCTACCCCTTAAACAACACACAAATCTCAAGTCAGTCTCCTATTCTTGGTCTTTCAAACCATTTTGGACCAGTTTGGGAGGCCCACCATACCCTCCTGAGAGGCCTCATTATGTTAGTAATAAATCTTCTCATACCCTCTTGCTGTGTGTTTGGAATTATCAGTCTTGACATCTGAATCTGTTTTTAGGTGGAGTTCTATCCTGTTACTTCAGGTGGCTACAAGAAAAGGGCATACTGGGAAGAGTATGATGTACTCATATATTTAGTACTAAGTTGAAGATGAGGAGAAAAATTTACGACCATATTTGAGTGGTGCCTTAAATTTGCTTAACATGTACTCCAGCGTGCAAAACATATGTAGGGCCATTGTCTCTTTAACTGGTTTGATCATCTTAATTGGCTTCACTTACATCTGGCTTTGCCTAGTTCAGCATTCTATGTCTGTCCTGTTGAGAATACTCACAGTATCTTAGGTTAACCTTCCATTTACCAAACCATTCTCTATCATGATGCTTTCGGTACATAAGTAGTTGTATTGTGGAGGTGGGGAGGAAAGGAGCAATGGCACTGGAGAAAACAAAGGCTCCTAAAATTCAGGAGTTTTTCTCTGTATCTTCATTTGCTTCTTGCTAGAAGGTAAATACTCTAGACTGATCTCTAGATTGGTGACTGATGATGTACAACTAGTCCTGGTGGCTTTGGGAAAGTGACTGCCTGACATCCATAACTTGGGCCTGTGGGCCATGCCATTTTAGCCATTGGCCTTGTGGTCCCTCATGATTGTGACCTCTTTTCCATGACCTTTGTCACAGAAGGCAAGAAGTAAGTGGGAACTATATTAGGAGAGTGGATAGATAGATAAGTAGATAGATAGGTAGCTAGCTAGGTAGCTAGATAGATATACATAGATACACAAACACATATGTACATATGTTTGTAAAATAATATTGCAATTCAAAAACACATGATAAATACAAAGGAATGGGTGGTTTATTGTCAGTGGGGGTGAGTAAGGACATTACCTAATTAGGATTGTTGTAAGGAGAAAATGGGGTCATCTAATGAAGTGTTATGTGTCGAACCTTCTTAACATTAACCTTCCATAATGTTATGGATATTATGGATTTATATGGGATTATATGCATTGAGTTATATACATAACTCATAAACACAGATACATAGACAGAAAAGCTTTTTGCAGTCTTCTTTTTAAATTAAAAAATATATGACTAACATTACTTTAGGGATGTGATTTGCAAGCAGGAGTATCCAGTGTTATCAAAATATAATCTTTTGCTTTGCAGATTTCAAAATTCATATATTTATTCTAAATATAACCCCAATACAATAAATAATATTCATACAAGAAAATTAGCATGTTATCTCTTTAATATTTCTTTGAAATATGTAATACCTGGGCATAGACACCAGTCTTTTAGCTATATAATCTGTTGCTTTTGCAGATTTCAAAATTCATATTTATTCTAAATATAACACCTAATGCAATGAATACATATTCACAGAAGAAAATTACCATGTTATCTCCTTTTAGTTAAGTCAGATTTATTTATATGTCCGGTATATTAATATTCTGTCACTAAAATATGTTGCACATACTTTTCCAATTTTTCACTTGCAATTAATTTTTGGTTGTTTTGCAGAAAGGATAGAATATATCTTTTGAACTTTAATATTTTCAATTCAACTGAAAGCAGCTCACTGTAGAAAAACTGAACCTGGCACCAGTGTGCATTTACCAATTTCTCATTCCCAGGCTATTATCATGAATAAAATGTAGTCACCCTGCTGACACTGCAAAGAAGTTGACGATTTTGCCTAAATCGTGCATGAAATGAAATTATGGAGCCTGCAATCAAGTTTGGAAGGGAAAGAAAGTGCTAGAAGGTCTGAAAGGGAGAAAGAGAGATCAAATAATGGGATGTTAGTGAGAGAGAGCATTAATACTTAAATAAAATGTGGAAAAACATAGGAACAGAATTAATCTTGCAAATTAATACCTGTCTCACGGGAAATCTTCATTTCACTCTATGTTCTTTCCTGTCTCTGCTGCTCCACCCTGTGGTTGAACATCAAAGCCACAGTTTTATTGTGTCTAAGAATGGAGAGAGTACACAGGAACTGAAGATTGGAGTAAGGAAAGGGGTGTCCCAAGAGCACATCTATCCCTGACTAGAGGAAAATGGTTGAGTCATTTCCCTTGTGCTGACTTCAGGTCTAACTATATTTTTACATTGAATATGAATCTGTGTTAGAATTGAGGGTGGCACAGGTGAATGACTGAACACCAAAATTCTAAGTTGTATTAACTGTGTCACTCCTCTGGGCCTAATTTTTCTCTTCTTTCAAATGAGAATAGCGCTAATGCTCATGCAACATGCTGTTTTGGAGATTAAAATAAAGGAATGGTGGTTAAATGAGTGTGCAGCCATTCCATGCTCAAGACTTTGTGGTTCCACTGTCTAGTTTCACATCCCAGTTCTGCTACTTTGGAACTATGACTTTGGGTATACAGACATATGTGATGAAGAAGACTTTAGGCTTAGCATTTGCTTGGAAGCATAAGTCCACAAGAAATTGTGGGAACTGGCAGGAGGATGAGTGACTGGAAACCATGGTGTCCAAACTCGCTAGGAAAGGTTAAGGCTGTGGTAGCCTGATGATGTACAGAGAGGAAGTAGAGGGTCCATGTGATAGGTTCCATGATTCCTGCCTACAAAGGAACCCAGGCAGCTCTGAGAGCCTGAGCTGAACAGACACTGTGGTTGATGAGTAGCATGTGAGACCATCTCTAGTCCCCACAATGAGGCTGAGAAGCACACAGTGTGGTCTCTGCTCCCTCAGTGAGAGAATGAAGGCTTAGAGAGGTACAGGAGCTTGTCTTTAACTATTGAGGCACTAAAGGGAAGAACAAGGTTGGCATTATTCTTTTTGTAATGGCAACTATCCCCATAGTTCCTAGTTATAAGAAAGTCACACTCCGATATATGGCTTCTGATTGCACATGTACATAAAGAACTGAAAAGTAGCAAGCGGTAGGAAATTGGTGACTGGTAGGAAATAACATATGCCAAACATGAAAGTGGAGGTATAATTTGTAAACTGGTATTACCTCTTCTATGTTATCATTTATAGGATTGTGAATTGAAAACGTTGTACCGCTATTATTTTAATTTCAAAAAGTATGCCTGCTGATTGTCTAATGTGAAATAATCACAGAAATGTGGGCAATAAATTGTGCAAATGTCTTCTTCAACTCTTGCCTGCAATTTGGAACTGCTAAATGCCAGTTGTTGAGAAAGGTCCTACCGAAATGACCATAACCTGAGATTCTGTGCTGCTGTTCTTTGTTTAGAAGTGAAAATAAATGGCTGAACCTCTTCAAGAATATGGAGCACCAAGTGTCAGCTCTCTGAGGAATGAGCTGGGCAGATGGGCTGAGCCTTCCCCTGCAGGTGGTAACCTGAGGCTCCTTCTAGCATAGTGCACCTTCAGGAAAGGGAGGGGTTGGGACGGTGCATGGAAGCCCCTGGAGTGCCAAGGTAACATGCCTGCTTCTGTTGGGCTCCAGGTCGAGCATCTGACAGAGTTCCACTGTCTCTCAAGGCCAAGGCCAGTCTCTGGAAGGAGCATGTATCCTTTCTTATAAGGATTTATTGACAAATTATGTATGAAGGCAAGCCCTATCAATATATCTGCTAAGGTGAGCCAGGGATGAACAGAGATGCCAGGGCCTTTCAGTCCTGGCCCCGCTGGCTCATGGTTAGGGGAAGAGCAATCCAGGACACACAATGTACAACATGTAACGTCACTCTTTATTATGAAAGTAAATGGTGATCATGAGTGGGGTGAATACACAGAAAAACTGGCTCTTTGAGTGGTTATGTCACTCAGCCTGCAAGTTAACTTTGGCTTTCTGGTCAGCCAGGCCTCCAACCCCAATCCTGGGCATGGCCTTAGGCTGGTGAAAAGAGGAAACAAAGCAGATGTCAATGAAGACAAAGAAGACATCGAAGGGCTCCTTTTAGTGGATTTGCTTGAGGATTTCTACTGGGATCTTGCTCTTGGTCTAGAGGAAGTAAAGAAAAGGAGTTGGGTTGTCCAAAGAGCCAGATGCTCTGGGTTCCATACCCAGACCACCTGGGCTACAATTTTCTGGCCTTTCTGGAAACATCCATGTCTTACCCACTTGATTCCCAGATCTCACCTGGAGCATAGTGAAAACCTGGTCAGCTTTGGTGTAGTTCTACTCACTGTCCTGAAGGCACCTAAGGGAGAGGAACAGGTGATCTCTGACACGCTGACTATGCAATGCCATGCCTTAATTTATGCTACTTTTTGCTGGGACACATGTACCAATATGAGCACCACTGTAGGGAAAACTAAAATGCCAATTGCTGACATTCATGCCCACTAGAATTCAAAGCAGAAAATCAGGGTTGTTCAAATGAACAAGAGCTTAATACATATTGACAGAAAAAGATGTTCAAGAAATAACAAATAGAAATTCAAAAATGAAAATTATCCACTAATTTTTACATTGTGATATAAGACAGCATTCACCATTTTAAGGTATACAATAATTTTTCTAGTATATTTACAAGATTGTGCAACCATCCCAATTTTATCTACCCAAAACATTTTCACCACCTTAAAAAAAAATACTCCTTACCTGTTAGAGGTCACTCTTCATTCCCTTTTTTGCCCAGACCCTGGTTACCATTAATCTGTTACCTGTCTCTGTGGATTTGCCTATCTGGGGCATTTTATATAAATGGACTCATACAACATGTAGTCTTTTGTGACTGGCTGCTTTCACTTAGCAGAATATTTTCTTGAACTCTTGACCTCAGGTGATTCACCCACCTCGGCCTCCCGAAGTGCTAGGATTACAGGCATGAGCCACTGCGCCCAGCTGACTTAGCATAATATTTTCAAGGGTCATCCATGTTATAGCATGTATCACAACCTCATTCTATTTTATTGCTGAGTAATATTTCATTATATGAACATATCACATTTGATTTATCTTCATAAATTGATGAATATTTGGATTGTTTCCATTTTTGACTATTATGAATAATTCTGCTATAAACACTCATGTTCAAGTTTTTGTGTGAACATAAGTTTTCATCTCTCTTTCTGTAATTGCTGTGTCATATAGAAATTCCATATTTACCATTTTGAGGAACTGCCAAACTATTTTCCACAGTGGCTGCATCATTTTCCATTCTTACCAGCAATGTATGAGGGTTGCATTTTATCCACATCTTTGTCAAGATTTAAAAAAAAATTTTTAATTGACACATAATTGTACATATTTATGGCGTACATAATGATGCTTCAATACATCCAATGTACAGAAAATAGATGAATGTAATTAGCATATCCATCATCTTAAATATTTATCTTTGTGTTGGGAACATTTAATATCCTCCTTCTAGCTATTTGAAACTACATATTATTAACTATAGTCATCCTACAATGCTGTAAAACACTAGAACTTATTCCTCCTATGTAGCTGTAATTTTGTATCTTTAAACAAAGCTCAACCTATTGTTTTCCTCCTATCAACACTTGTTATTTCATTTTCAAAAAATGGTAGCCATCCTGCTGTGTGTGAAGTGATACCTCAGTGTGATTTAGATTTGCATTTTCCAGATGACTAATGATGTTTAGTATCTTTCCATGTGCTTTTTGGATACTGTTTTTTTTTTTTTTTTTTTTTTTGGAGAAATGTCTGTTTGGATCCTTTCCTATTTTAATTGGGTTATTTTCATTTCTATGGTTGAGTTCTAAGAGTTCTTTATATATTCTGAATACAAGTCCCTTATCAGGTGTATAATATGCAAATATTTTCTCTGATTCTTGGGTTGTCTTTTCACTTTATTGATAGTGTATTTTGATGCAAAACAAGTTTTAAATTTTGAAGAAATCCACTTTATCTAATTTTGTGTGTGTATGTGTGTTTTGTTACATGTCAGAAACCATTGCCTAATTCAAGGTCACAAAGATTCACTCTTTTGTTTCCTTCTAAGATTTTTATAGTTTTAGTTCTAACTTTTAGGCCTCTATTTTGATTTATTTTTTGTATATGGCATAAGATAGGGGTACAAATTCATTGTTTGTGAGTGGATATCCAGTTGTGCCTGCACCAGTTGTGAAAAGGCTATTCTTTCGTTATCCACTGGCTTTTTTTTTTTTTTTATTTTTTGGCACTCTGGTTGAAAATCTATTGACCATAAAGGTAAGGATTTTGGTTTATTTTGGACTCTCATTTTATTATATTGATCTATATGTCTGTTCCTAGATCCGTATTACTCAATATGGATTGATTGCTGCAGATTTGTAGTAAGACTGCAGTAACTTTGTAGTGGGTCCTCCAACTTTATTCTTTTTCAAAATTATTTTTTATTCTGCATTCATTGTATTTTCATTTCAATGGTAGGGTTAACCTCTAAATTTCTACAAAGAAGCCAGCTGGGATTTTGATATGGATTTCATTTGCATTGAATCTATAAATAAATTTGGAGAGTACTGCCATTTTAGCAATATTAAGTCTTCCAATCCAGGGACATGGGATGCCATTCCATTTATTTAGGTCTTCCTTAATTTCTTTCTATAATATACTGCAGATTTCAAAGTAAACATTTTGGATTTTTTTGGTTAAATTTGTTCCTACGTTATTTTTATTCTATTGTATGTGGAATTGTTTTCTTAACTTTATTTTCTTATTGTTCATTACAGGTATATGATAATACAATTGGTATATTGATTTTGTATTCTCAAACAATACAGAACTTATTTATTAATTTTAATAGATTTTTGTGTTGTTTACATAGCATTTTATATATACATCATGTCATGTGATCTGAACACTATATTGTTTAAAAATTAATTTCATCATCATTATCAATTAATATATATACCTTATGAGCCTGCTCATTTTTGGAAGCACAACATCTAAATAGTTTTTTTTACAAATTAACTGAAAGTTTCCACTTTTCACTCCCCACTCTTCCCAGCTCACATCTATCCTGAAAGACCCCTAGCACTCACTTCTGAGACTGCTCAAGGTTCATCCCAGACTGGGTGGAGACAGTATGCATTGTTTCTTGCTGCTCCTGGGAGAGGGTGAGCAAGGAGCTGGAGAAGGGTGCAGGCAATGGGATTGAGAAGGCACTCTGGGTCTCTTTCATGCTGGCATTCCTCAGTATCAGCTCATCATTCACAATATACAGACTGAAGAAAAGATAAGCCCTCAGACAAGTGGAAAAATGGACAACCCCACACTTTCAACAATGATCTTGCTTCCACTACCACTGAGGAACCATATTCTTCCCAAGCACCTACTCTGCCCACCTTTCAGATTCCTTGGCTGGTAGGCTTTATCCCTGCTGCAGAGTCTACCTTTGGAGAGGTTGTCTACCAGTTTCCCTAGATTTGTAGATTTAACCCCAACGCATATACAGTTTACAAAATAAGTAGACATCCCATTTTCAGAAAAGGACTGAGTCACAGAGAAATCTTATGACTGTATGAAAAGACACACAACTAATTAGAAAGTATCGTGGCCAAAAAGAAAATCTGATATTCTCCTAATCTAGACCTCTCTTTGGATCTATCAGTTGGCTTTACATGGTACTGAGAACTCCCCGAGGACTGCACCACCACATTCCCACACCACTGACTCTAGGACAGGATGGGTGCTCCCACCCACAACACAGCACTTACTTGGAATTGCTGACAGAAGTCAAGATGAAGGTTCGGGTGAAGGCAAGAACAGAACCTGGAGACTCTCTTTCCACTTTAACAACAACAAACAATGATACCTCCGTTGCACATGCTTTACACATTCACACAGGGTTCTCCAGTCAGGGAGATAATCTCGTGGTACCCTGAAGGGAGCCAGGCTGGTACAACTTTTCAGTGAGGGTCAGGAGGGGGTTTCAGGGATTTAGAGGGCAACAATAGGAACAATTGGCTCCCAGGGATAGAACCCCCTAACATGTATCAGGTCTCTTAACAAACATAAGTTCACTTGATTCATTTTACACATTTGCCCAAGAGATGACCTTACGAACCCATTTTGCAAATGAGGAAACTGAGGGATTAGGTAACAGGACAATGTCCAAAGTTCACAAAGTAAGAACCTGGGATGAGAGCCATTAAACTCTACAGCCTGTGTCCCTAACGGCTGCGCTGTCCAGGTGCAGACAGGCATGGATGTAGATCAGGAAGTAACGACATTTGGGAACAAAACTGGGAGAGAGGAAGGACACAAAGGAAAGGGAACAAAAAGGAAAGAACATAAAGATAACAGAAAGTTGGGAGGAGAGGAAAACCACAAATGGAGAGGAAGAACGCAAGGGGAGGGGAGAGGAGCAACCTGGGAAGCTGAAAGAGTTCTTGGAGTAAGCCCAGCCTGGGGATGGGAGTAATGAGTGATCTGGAGAGGAGAATCTATAGACACTCACCTTCCTTAAATACTCCATTGACAGAAAAGAAGAGCATCCTATCCTGAAAGGGAAGAATAAAAAACTAGAGCCTTCATGATCCTCCTGCCTACCTCCCTACTTCCTACCTACTTCAGCTCTCTGGGCCAGACTGAGCGAGTAAGCAGGTGCTCACCGTCTGGATGCACAAGTCTACCACATAGGAGTTAAGGTCATGTTGAGTTCTGGGCAATACACTGAGGGAGTCCACAATCTCATGTTTTGTGTGCTTCAGCAGCTGAACCCTCAGGCCTGTGTGAGAAAGAGAAGCAATGGGGGTTGCCACATCCTGCCCCCTGTACCCTATTATTGACTCTCCACCCCATTTCCCATGCTGATCTTCCCCCACCACACACTCACGAGAGTCCTTGATATTCTTTATATTCCTGCTGTCCTTTAAGTACTTTTCCAAGTTGCTTCTAGGAGAAAAAGAGGAACAGGAGTGGGTGGTACGGCCAATGCAGACATTTCCAGGAACTGCCCTTTGCAGGGAAGCCACATGGCCCCAGACCAGAGTCAGAACTGAGATACTCACGGGGCTGGGTCCTCAGGGTTGAGGGGAATGGTCAGGGAGAAGCAGGCCTTGTCATGGTAAACACTGAGGAGACCCTTTCTATCTTCAGAGTCATAGATCAAGTAATACCTGTGAAAGAGAAGTGGGGATAGGCTATTTCTGTGGCTTGGGCGCCAAATGAGACTTGAAGACCCCTAAACCCATGAATAGACATTTGCTTGGGGGGCCTTGTCTTGTCTCAACCTTCCACTGCCTCATGATTTTGGGGTACTTACTGAAGCAGGAACTGAAGTACCAGATTCTTTATGATCTCAGATCCTTTATAGCTTTCCTGGAATCAAAAGATGCCTTGAAGCTGTGTGGTTTAAAAAACATCCCTTACAATACCTCAAATCTTGATGGTCCCTCCTTACCTTACAAGGTTTTATTATCTCAGGGGCTTCAACGCCTATTATAATTGGAGATGCTAAATCCTGGCCATCCTGAGAAAGGAAAGAGGTAGTCAGCAGTGCATACCAGGGAGGTAGAGCTGAATGAGTAAGGAGATGAACAAGCCCAGAGGGAACAACGATCAGAGGTGAGGTGTGAAATGGCCCCCTCAAAATTCTATCAGCAAGACAACAGCTGGAGTCTTCAACAGTGGGTCTTGGAAGCCTCTATTATTAGATGCAATTTTTGTGTGAATTAATGAGTGTGAGTGTGTGTGTGTGTGTGTGTGTGTGTGTGTGTTTATGGACATTTTATTCCAGGGAGAATATTCTTGTTTTTTTTTTTCAGGAATCTCTGCCTCTAAAATGGATGAGGGTCTGATACAAACATGTAATCTAGGCAAGGCCCAGAGGACTTGAGGGCAGGCATGGAGGTCATGTACTTGAGTAAGAGGAGACAGTGATAACGGTAAATACTTACCAGGCGTAACAACTCTGGGAAACATTCCAGGATGGTACTGTCCATAACCAAAAATAGAATGAAGTAACTGACAGTTTAGGTTGCATAGCCTGTTTCCTCCCTCTCTTCCCCCTCTCCCTCTCCCTCTCCTTTCTCGTGGTTAGCTTCCACCTAGACTGCCCTGACTCTCCTTTCTCCAGTGCCACAAGCAGCAGCATTGGGAGCTCCAGAGCTTTCTTCCCCTATCTCCCTTCCTTCCTCCCTCCCTCCCTCACCTTTGCCCAAATCCCCAGGGAAGGCTCCGCAGGGAGCAGGAAATGGGGTGGGAGTCCAGTGCTCTGCTACCTCATTGGCTGTCCATCAACCTGCTTGACCAGGCCCTGGCCAAGAGCAAGTCAGCCCTTAGGGATGGCCCAGGATGCTGGGAAAGGGGGTGAGTGAGGCTGGGCTCAGGAGGCAAGAAGGGGAAGGCAGGGCGGTTGACAACAGAAACGGAGTGAAAGTACGGGTGGGAGAGATGGGGGAGACATAGGAGATGAGAGACAAAGGAGAAGCAGGATGCAAAGCAAAGGGAGGGGAAAGATGCTCTACTGTGCGGGTGGACTTCAGGGAGGAAGAGAGGAGAAAAGGGCTCCCCTGCTGCAGCCCTTTCCCTCACCACCCCCTGGCTGGCCCTGGGGACCGAGGCAGGAAAGGAAAACATGTACCTGTTGGGCTGCGGCCTGCTGGATGCAGCTGGAGCCTTTCTCACCTGTGTGAGCTCAGTCTGAGCTGGGCATGGGAAACAGAGCAGCCACAGGGGCAGGAGACTTTCTCCCAGGAGTAGTGAAGGGTCAGGCCCCAGCTCAGCATGGGGTTCAGAGTCTGGGGACCCCCTCTCCTGGCCACTGCATTCTCTTCTGATGGTCCCTGGCATCTGTGCCCCTCTGTGCTGGCGCCTTGACCGAGGAATGCTACCCGTCTCTGGCTACCCAGGGCTCCTCTGAGGCCCCAGGCAGGACGATGTGAGGTGTGGACGGAAGGAGGTGCAGTGCCCTGAGAGGCCTGTCCTTCTGTCTCCTCAACCTCCTCTGCCCACTGCCTCAAGAAGGTGCCCACTTATGGTGCCCTGACTCAGAAAACCCAGGTTTCTCCCCAAGGAGGGCTCAGCTCCTGGCATTGGGCCAGAGGAAGAGATGGCATGATAGCAGCCACCCAGGGCCTCAGCCTTCAGCATGGAGCAGGGAAGCCCCCATGCCAGCGCAGGACAGGTGTGGGAATCTTTTTGGAGCAAGAGAAGGAGAATCCCCCTTGGGACTTGGGAGGGAAACCCTGTCTCAGCATGGAGGCAGGAAGACCTGCCTCAGCATGAAGACCTGGGCTGGGAGACTCTTCTTGGTCCAAGGCACCAGCATCAGAATATTGCTGGTCCTGTGAAGGTGGGGGAGCCCAGCTCCCTGGAGCACACTCACAGAAGGTGCGCTGGAGGAGGCTGGGTGGAGACAAGTGGGAAACACCACAGAGCAGGTGAAAAGGGGAGCATGTCAGAGAAAGGAAAGGAGACCGCTAAGCACAGATGAGTGAGTGACGCCGAGAGAGGAGTGTGTGTGTGTGTGTGTGTGTGTGTGTGTGTGTGTGTGTTTGTGTAGGAGGTCTATGGTCCTCCCAGAGGACCAAGGCTACCTCTTCCTGCAGAAGGGCACTTTCAGATATAGCTCAGTCATCCAGGGAGCAAAGGTGCCCAGGAAGGGCGACAGGGGTTGCCACTGACCTTACATAGGTGGACTGGTCAGAGAAGGTGCTGCACAAGGGGTTCCCTTCTAGCCACAGCTCTTCGAGCTTCAGCCCTTTGACCTTGCCCAACTCCCACACCGACTTCAGCTAAGAAAGATGGGGAGGAAACTGGAGAATGAGGGCCAGGGAAAGACAGACACCCGGGACCCTGGGCCCCAAATTCCCCCAGCCCTCACAGTCACCTACAGACACCAGACACCTCTGTCTGCCTGTTGCCATCATCCTGATGTATACTGTCATCCACCCTCCACCCAAGTTGATCCGGCTCCCTCTTCTCACCTTATTTTTGGAGAGGTTCAGGATCTTGACTTTGGGGGCCTTCTCTGTAATGTCGGACAGGCCATCCAGCTGGTACAGTTTGTTGTTGCACAAGTTCAAAGATAGTAGCTATCGGGTAAGAACAGTTAGAGTGGCGGATAGTATCTTGAGCCTTGGAGACAAATCTGCCTTTAACCCCATCTCTTCCACCCCTCTAATTAAATAGTAGCACTCGGCCTAAGGCCTCACCTCAGGAAAATTTGTTGAAATGATCTTCAGAGTGGCAGCCATGTCGTTTCTTCGATTCAGGCTTATATCAAAATGATGTTTCACCAAGTCTTCAGGAAGCCAAGAGAAGGGAATCAGAAGGCTGAGAGGGCCCAGCTAGATCAGTACCAGCATCAACCCCTCCCAAAGTTGCCATCCATATAAGTCTCCTTCCCAGGCAGACTGCTCTGCCCCTACTTGCCTTAGAATTGTTGCTGTCAGCCATACCTGGGTCAAAGCAGAGACTCTGGAGATCAAGAGCTTGCTGGGAGACATCATATCGTTTGTTCATGGTCAGCTATAGAGATAGAGATGAAGAGAGAAGCTCTGAGGCTCTGGTGGTGGTGACAGGGAAGTATAGGGGTGGGGGAAGAAGAGGTGCCTTGAGTCTGTATTACCTTTAGCTGTGTCATCACTTTTGGTTTCATCTTTTTCTTCATAGACTGGGGGTCAGTAGAAAGATTGACAAAAACAAATACCTGCAAGAAGGTGAGGCAAGGTGAGCACCAGGACCTCTAATCTCAAAAAGACAACCACTAGTCCATGGCCTGTCCTCCTGTCCAGAGATAGATTACATATCAGGAATATTGTTGACATAAACCTTTTCGTTTTCCTCATCATGAATCTTGCAGTTGACTTTCTTTAATGCACAGGCAGCATGAACATCCTGGACAAAGAAGTGGGCCTGATTTTTGTTGTAGTGGAACTACAGGGAGTGAAGGCAAGAATAATAGTGTCAGAGGCCAGTGGTCCCTTCTGAGTGAGGCCTCTCCGCCTCCCCTGTGCCCACTCATCTGGCTTCACCATATTCTCTTACATTGACTGGAGTGAAGGAGACATTGCAATGACTCTGGATTGAATTCACTATCCATGTCTTATCATACTTTATCCCATAAGGAATCTAATGGTGAAAAGAAGAGATGGGATAGAAGAGAGACAACATGGAGTTAAGCCTGGAAAATAGACCCAACTAAGTGTTTTATTCTAACCTTCTAGTGGAGCTTCAAAAGACTTCTGAGATAGGGACCATTAACATAATTTCAACTTTTTATTTTTTTGCCAGACGTGGAATTCCTAGTTGTTATCTTTACTCTTTATTCCAAATTTACCCCCAAGATAATAAAATTCAGATGTTCTAAATAATCTTTTTTTAAGGTGCTAGGAGGTTCTACCTATTGGAGACTCAGCCTGCACCTCTGACAAGAACTCCAGAAACTCAACACCACTACACTCAGCTTGAGCTATGAGGCATCTGGTGGAGAGCTGCTCCATCTTCTTGGCAGTAGTTTACACCTTTGCTTTTAGACAATCTCTTGTGCCCTCTTGCAGTCAGCCTATTCCCCTTACATTGCTTTTCTGAACCTGCCCTTAGATGTTAACTCCCCTTGTCCTCTGAAAAATATCTAGTCTGTCTTTCTTTCTTTCTCTCTTTCTTTTCTTTCTTTCTTGTCTTTTCTTTCTTTCTTGTCTTTTCTTTCTTTCTTGTCTTTTCTTTCTTTCTTGTCTTTTCTTTCTTTCTTTCTTTCTTTCTTTCTTTCTTTCTTTCTTTCTTTCTTTCTTTCTTTCTCTTTCTTTTTTTCTTTCTTTTCTTTTCTTTTTTGTCTCTCTTTCTTTCTCTCTTTCCTTCCCTCCCTCTCTTCCTCCCTCCCTCCCTCCTTCCCTCCCTCCCTTTGTCTTTCTGTCTTTCTTTCACAGAGTTTTGTTTTTGTCACCCAGGTTGGAGTGCAATGGCGCAATCTCTGCTCACTGCAACCTCCGCCTCCCAGATTCAAGTGATTCTCCTGTCTCAGCCTCCTGAGTAGCTGGGATTACAGACATGTGCCACCACACCTGGCTAATTTTTGTATTTTTAGTAGACAGGATTTTACCATGTTGGTCAGGCTGGTGTCGAATTCCTGACCTCCAGTGATCTGCCCGCCTCGGCCTCCCAAAGTGTTGGGATTACAGGCATGAGCCACTGTGCCCCGCCAATATCTAATATTTTTACACGTGATTAACACAACTCTCCCTGACCCGCCTTTCCTGCATGTTTTTTGGCATTTTCTCAGGACACTCACTGTGACCTTGAACCAGGTCCCCGGGTCTCCATTCTGTGTCTTCTTCTCCACTTCCCTCTCTGGAGAAATTATATCTTGGAATTCACTATGGCATTTCATAGTCCTACTATTGGGTTGTAAGGTACAGGGGTTGCTGTAGGGAAATGGATAAAAATATATGCCTATAAATGTATAGAAATACATAGAAATGTGACACAGTTTTTCATACACCCTCAACTCACTGAAAACCAGGTCTGCAATTAGGATTTCTCAGCCATTACTTCACTTCTAGCATTCTTCAGTTTTTCAATGAGAAGAAAAAAAGAAGACTACAGAGACTGAAAGAAATACAAAGTTCCAGGGGCTGCTATGTGCAAACCAACCTGCCTGATCACTTACTTTCTTATTTGGGGGTCCTCGTGGACATCCCTCACCTCCACATTTTCATCATCCTCCTGAAGGTGGGGAGGTGGGAGCTCATACCCATCGTGTTCATCATGAAGGTTCTCCTTTCCAAAATTATCCTGGGAAGAATCTCTACCTTTATTTTCTCCTTGAGGAGAGCTGTTACCATCACTGTGTTCTGAAATTTGGAACAAAAATACAAGTTTGAAGACACATCAGTGGTCACATACCATTTACCATTTCTTGGCCTAACACCATAGTATGGCAAGCAAAGTGTCAGCTTGCCCTAATAGAGCAGTAACACAACCCCCAGAAAGCAAACTCCTCTACCTGTCCAGATAGGAGGGCCTTTTCTTACAGATGACATAATTAGGGAAGAAATCTTAAAGGAGGAGGTAACTGTGTGGAACCATTTGGAAAATGGAGCAGCATTTATAAAGAAGAGAAGTGTGAATGTTCATGGATTAGACAGGACATCAGCCACACCCCAGGAAGGATCCAAATCTTGCCTTCTCTTGTGCCACTGTAGTCTAACAATCTCACCGAAACATGATTGGCAACCTCTCTCACACCTCCCAAATGCAATCAGCCACGAAATTGATTTTATTAATAATCAGCAAGCTGTACTGTCTCTTCTAATGCAAACTTTCATGACAGGGTAGATTGATGTATCATCCTACTAAACTGTCTCTTTGCCTCCAGCCTTGCCTTCAACAATACGCTTTTTGAAATACACACAGTGATCTGTCTTTTTGCTGACCCTGAAGTGCCTTTCAGCTGAGAAGACAATGCTTCTAACCTCTACTCTTCTATAACAAGGAGCTGAACAATGATCATAAATGATAGGTGTCAACTACAATTTCCAAGTGTTTAGAGATTTTTCTGTGGTCAGAGAGAATAATCTGTATGACTTTCATTCTTTTAAATTTACTGAGGTTTGCTTGATGGCCCAGGACATGGTCTGTCTCTGTGAACACAGTCTATCATGAATGTTGTAAGATATGTGGGCAAAAAGTATACTCTGCTGTTGTTGGGGATGTTGAAGGCCCCAATGATAATTGTGGACTTGGCTATTTCAGCTCCATCAGTTTTTGTTTCATGTATTTTCAGCCTTTGCTGTTTGGGTGTGTACACAGTTAGAATCATTCCATCTTCCTGGTGGATTGATCTTTTTATCATTATGTAATATCATTTTTGTTTCTACAGATTTTCTTTGCTAGCAAGTCTACTTTATCAAATATTGTGGACTCAGGCATGCTTATTATGTGTTTCAGTTATATTTCACAATGTATTTGCTACTAGGAATTTCCTTGTTCACCCTCCATATTCCCCATCAACATGTTCAATTAACCACGTGGCAAGATTTGGAAGTTTAATTTACAGCTACAAAAATGAGATAGTATCAATTCTCTTTCCCATAAGCATATTGATGAAGGATATTTTATTTTTATCACATTCAACAGCAACAATAATAATACTAATGGTTTTGAAGGTGGGGATTAAGGATATTAGACTATTTGAAGCCAGCTTCCTTTTGGCATCTAAATGTAATGTTCTCTAGGCTTGTATTTAATTTAATTTTTATATATTTTATTGAGACATGGTCTTACTCTGTCACCTAGGCTGAAGTGCAGAGGTATGATCTTGGCTCACTGCAACTTCCACCCCTCAGGCTGCAGTGAATCCTCCCACCCCAGTCTCCCAAGTAGCTGGGACTATAGGTGCACACCACCATGCTAGGCTATTTTTAAAAAAAATTTTGGTAGACATGGGGTCTCAACATGTTGCCCAGGCTGATTTCGAACTCCTAAGCTCAAGAAATCCTCCTGCCTCGGTCTCCCACACTTCTGGGATTATAGGCATGAGCCACCATGCTCATCCATAGGTTTGTATTTTATACATATTATATATTAATTACACCATGTTATCTCAGGACATATTTGTGAGTAAACATTCTGTTCACTCCTGATCCATTTACAATATAATTGTTACGACCAGGCCTCAGATGAACTCCTCTGGAAAGTCATTGCTTTCACCGTGCGACCCATGGTCAGGATAGTCTTGTTACTCACAACCTTTGGGACTTTTCTTGTAAGGCATTGGAAGTGAAATTAAATATGGGTAGAACATTTGATCCAGAAATGTTCAGTCCCTAAAATTTGATGATAGCTTGTAATGCTCTCTTTTTCTCATAATTCACATTCAACTGATCAGGAAAGTCTCTTGACTCTACCTTTACAATATATCCAGAGTCTGGTCCCTTTTCATTCCCTCCATTGCTACTACCCTGGCAAGGTCACCAACATCTATCCGCTGGATTACATTGCCTTCCAACTTGTCCCTCTGCTTTTACACTTGCTTCCTTACCATACATTTTCATCATGGGGGGAGAGTGATTTCTTTAAAGCATAAGTCAAATCTTCTCATTCCTCTGCTCAAAAATCTTTTAACAAACTTCAATCATATTGTAAAAATATCTGTAACCTGCTCTTTTCAGTTAACATTTTATATCATTGTATGTTCAGAACTAATATTTAATTGATTTTTATTATTTATCAAATTAATATGCTTTCCTTTACAGACATTGTGGAAATTAAAGCCAAGGTCACCTATTTACCAGAGCAAGAACTGATGGTTGAATCTCATTGAGCTGGAAGCTCAGGAAAGAAGAAATATGATTAGTCCAAAATTTATATTTTTCATATTTTCTAAAATGTCTAAATAACAATTTCTGACTTTAATATAATTTATACATTAGATTATTATTTTAGTTAAAATCTGTTACAAACTTTAATCTAAAAAAAATTCAAATTTTAATAAATCCTTCAAATTTTTGCTACTATAAACAATGCTACTAAGAATAGGATTATAGATACCTTCTATTATTTGTTGACAGTTTTTCCTGCAATAATTCTACAAGTGGATTACTTTGATCAAAACATGAATGCTTTCAAATTTAAGAGATTTTTAGAAGTGGCATTTAAAATATATATTTATACTTATTTGCATGCTAATAAAGAGTGACTGAATGAGCTTATATTCTCACCAGTTCATGAACCATTTTGAAAATTTGTATATGTTGATACAAAGATTGCCCTTTTTAAAGTGTATATTTGAAAAACATTGCCTCAATGTACATATTCATAATTAGGAGGATGGCTGGAAGAGAAGGATCCAGAATTTATTATCAGGGTAGTGGCTGAGATATCAGAGAGTAGTTGAGCCTGAAAGAGACCTGATGTTCTCATAAACAAGAGGCAAACAATCAAGGATGGAAGCATAAGATGACGATGAGCAATAGCCATACAATAAAATGAGAAAAAGCTTCTGATATACTGAATCCATGCTAACCATATACGTCCATCTTGAAGACTTCATGGAAAGCATATTACATGTGTTTACCCATTCCTGTGGCATTATCTTCTAAACATTAGAGAGAAGCCACAGTAAAGAAGATAACAATGAGGATAATAAGAACTATACCAAACTCAGCATTTGAAAAAATAAATTTAGAGTTTTTCTTCCAGTAAAAAGAGATTAGTTAAGTTGTACCAAACTTCCAACTGAGAATAACTAGAAAAGTATGGAAAATCACTTAAAATAAAGATTATTTAAAGGTATCAAAAAGCTAATAATACAATAACTTGTTATGGGGGAAACACCAGGGGCAAAAAGGGAACTCAGAATGTAATCCCAATCCTTGGGGCTGATTTTTTTCTAGCAGCAGTTGATGATTCCTAAGGATGTAGGTAACATGCTAAAATGCTGTGAATTTTTGCCAAATTCCCACAGAATCATAGAGCTAAGCGCATAAAATTTGAAGTTGGGCATGTTAAGGAGAGGGGACCTTGGCAAACCACCCAGGCTTAGATAGGAACCTCTAAGAGCTATGTCAAGTAAATATGGGTAAACTGGAAATAGGCCAGCCCTCCAAGGAACTGAAGTCCAAATTAATAATCTCAATCATCAATGAGATTAAAGAGATTTGGGGTTTTCCTTGCAACCTAGCAAGTTGACAGAAAGAAAAAAAATCTTCCCTCGAGCAAGACAACTTCATCCTAGGACTGAAATAAATAAATCTATAATTTATTATATATAGTTCCCTGAAAAAAAATAGGTAAAAAAGGAGATAAAATGACATGATTAAATACCAAGCAAGCCAAAAAAAGGACAATAAAAAACACATAAAATCCGAATACTCAGATAATCGCATTATTGTCAAGAATATAAAAGATTATATTTCAGCCAAGAATTGAAAAATATAAAAAAATGAACAGAATTTCTAGAGTCCGTAAATGAAATAACTGTCATTAAGAACAATTATGTGATTAGTAGCATAACATCATAGATGTATTTTTGTGGCCTTTACCCTTCAGGTGGCAATGTACGTTCTTGCCTTATTACGGTCTAATGCACATTAGTTCTTTTATATCTCCTTGAACAACATGGGGGTTTGGAATAGTACAAATACACAAAATGATGAAGGGTACAAAAAGACACGGCAAAACTAAAGGGGATACAGTAAATACATCAAATATGTTTAATCTGAGTTTTAGAAGGAAGAAAAGAGAAGAGTGCATAAACAGTATTTCAAGGTATAAAGTTTGAACAGTTTCAAAAAGTAACAGAAGATGCCAAGTAACAGATGCAAGTAGCAATGTATATTTCAAGTACAGCGGAGTATGAGGAAAACAAAACCCAGGTGCATCCTAGTAAAGCTGTTGAAATCCAAAGAAAAAAGCAAATATTCAAAGCAAAATGAAAACAACAGGTTATCTTCAAATAAGCAAAAATAAGGCTGATCAATATATAATTTTTAAACAGAAATAATGTAGCTTAAAGAAAGTAATGTTATATATTCAGAGTGCTAAAGTGTAATAGCCATAGGTCTAGAATTGTGTGTTTATTTAACTTCCATTTTTTGAAAGATACAAAATGGAAGTTAAACATCTGTGATACTGCAAACTATATATTAGATCTTCAACCCTGTTTGCTGGCATACAACTCCTAAAATTTTTATAAACTCCAAAGTGAAGTCTTTTTGTATGCTAGGCTGGCAGCCCCTAGTAGCTTCAGGATGAGGGATGGTCACTGGAAAGGGCACGGCAGTATTAGAAGGCTGGGACTTTCAAGGGGCTGAAGGATAAGTCAGTCACCAATGGCCAATGGATTAATCAGTCATGCATGTATAAAAAGCGAAAGGACAGGGTTCAGAGAGCTTCTGGATAGATGAACACATGAAAATTCCTGGATGGTGGCACACCTGAGGAGGGCATAGAAGCTCCACATCCCTTTCCTGTACCTTGCCCCATACATCTATTTGTCTGTATTCTTTGCAATATCCTTTATAATAAGCTAGTAAACATAAGTGCTTCCCTGAGTTCTGTCAGCCATTCTAGCAAATTAATCAAATTCAAAAAGAGGGTCATAGGAACTCCAACTTGAAAGCGATCAGTCAGAAATTCTGAAGACCCAGCACTTTGGGGGGCCGAGGCGGGTGGATCACGAGGTCAAGAGATCGAGACCATCCTGGTCAACATGGTGAAACCCCGTCTCTACTAAAAATACAAAAAATTAGCTGGGCATGGTGGCGCGTGCCTGTAATCCCAGCTACTCAGGAGGCTGAGGCAGGAGAATTGCTTGAACCCAGGAGGTGGAGGTTGCGGTGAGCCAAGATCGCGCCATAGCACTCCAGCCTGGGTTACAAGAGCGAAACTCCATCCCCCCAAAAAAAAAAAAAAAAAATTCTGAAGACCCAGACTTCCCACTCGTGGTGTCTGAAGGAGGGGGTCAGTCTTGGGGACTGAGCCCACAATCTGTGGGTTCTGATGCTATCTCCAGGTAATCTAATTTTGACACTATCAAAATTAAATTAGAGGACACACAGCAAGTGTTTACTACAAAACTGATTGCTTGCTTGTTGGTGGGGAAAACTCCCGCCACATATTTGGTCACAGAAGTCTTCTGTGCTGATGGTTGTTGTAGAGTGAGAAAATAGAAAAAAGCACTTTGAGATTTTTTCATACTTGTGACTTTTTTTTTTTTTTTTGAGACAGGTCTTGCTTTGTTGCCACCTAGGCTGGACTGCAGTGACATGATGTTGGCTCACTGCAACCTCCTCCTCCTGGGCTGAGGCAATCTCCCACCTTAGCCTCTAGAGTAGCTGGGACTACAGGCATGCGCCACCACGCCTGGTTAATTTTTGTTACTTTTTTGTAGAGAGGGGGTTTTGCCATGTTTTCCAGGCTACTTGTGACTTTTTGTTGTTGTTGTTGTTGTTGTTGTTTTGAGACGGAGTCTCGCTCTTGTTGCTCAGGCTGGAATGAAACGGCACGAACTCAGCTCACCGCAACCTCCACCTCCCGCATTCAAGCGATTCTCCTGCCTCAGCGATTCTCCTGTGTCAGCCTCCCAAGTAGCTGGGATTACAGGTGCGTGCCACCACACCCAGCCAATTTTTGTATTTTTAGTAGAGACGGGGTTTCACCATGTTGGCCAGGCTGGTGTCAAACCCTTGACCTCAAGTGATCCATCTGCCTCAGCCTCCCAAAGTGCTGGGATTACAGGCGTGCGCTACCGCACCCGGCCCTGCTTGTGACATTTTAATCCAAACGAAAGCTAAGCAAATTTGTCGCCAGTCAACTCAAAACTAAAGACTCATCCTCAGGCCAAAGAAATATGATCCCAGTTTGAGGAATGTAAACACAAGAAGGAATGAAGAATAATGACATTGGCAAATATGTAGGAAAATCTAAATAAATATTTACTATATAATACAGTGATTACATCTTTAAATAATTTAAATATGTGTTCTCATTGTTCAGCTCCCAAAGTGAGTTCTCTTATAAGTGAGAACATGCAGTGTCTGGTTTTCTGTTCCTGCATTAGTTTGTTGAGGAAGGGGAACAACACACACAGGGGCCTGTGGTGGGAGGGTTAGGGGAGGGAGAGCATTGGGAAAAATAGCTAATGCATGCTGGGTTTAATACCTAGGTTATGGGTTGATCTGTACAGCAGATCACCATAGCACACGTTTATCTATGTAACAAACCTGTACATCCTGCACATATACCCCAGAACTTAAGATAAAAGTTAAAAATAATTTTATGCACAATAGTATATTGGGAGGGACATTAAGAGAGTTAAAATATTGGAAGGTATCTGTGTTGTCCAAGGATATGTGAAAGAACTAACATACATTAGACTGTGATAAGGCAAGAATGTGTGTTGTAATCTGAAAGGTAGACTACAAAAATAACAAAAGAATGTCACATTGTCAAGCCAAATGAAGCAAAAAATAACAATTTAAAAATAATTTAAAATTTTACAAAGGAAAAGAGAAAATTAGAATAGGAAAATAGATGTAAAGCAAACAGAAAGATGTTATATTTAAGCCAAATTATATGTGGCATTATGTTATATGTAATGTACTGAAGGTTTCAAATAAAAAGCAGAAATCGTTAGACTTGATTAAAAATTAATTTAACCAACTGCTCCTTAACAGTAACATATGTAAAACAAAACACAGGACATTTGAAAAAAAAGGCAAAAAAAAATACCATTAAAACACTGACCAAATGAAAGCTGGTATAACCATTCATAAGAGAAAAAATATACTTTCAGTAAAACATCACTAGAAGAGGAAGGGATATTTTATAATGATAAATGGTTCAGTTCAACATAAAGATGTTAATAAAACAAATCTGTGTTTATTTTTTAGTGCAAAGCCAAAATATACATGGCAATAAATTGATGGAATTTGGGCTCTTGCTACTTCCCATTTAAAGGAGACTCTGCTAGGTGTCATGTGGGTGGAGTGGAGGTAGGAAGGGGGCTCAGTCCCTCCTGCCCTGTGGGGACCTGAAACCAAGGCTTCATGCTGATCAACTCACCCATGGTGTGTCCTGAAGGCAGTGACTTTTCACCAATGTCCTCACAGGAGAATCTTTGTGGTCTGGAGCTGGGGGTTTTCAGAAGTTTGAGGAGGGCAGCCAAGGAAGGTGACAGCAAGTCCCAAGCCACTTTGTTAGTGAACAAAATGGAGTCCTTACAGGAAATTCCTTCCTCAAAGGCATAGAGAGGAGACGTCTGGGGGCTAGAGGAGACTAAGTTTACTATTCTTACTGCCCTCTAGGTTTCCTACCAGCCTGAACCCCAGGGAGTTGTTTCCAAGGGAGATACTCTTGCAGAATTGGTTAGCTCCAATCACAGGGCCTCGGGCCTAGGTACTTGTTACAAACAGAGAACTTAGCTATTTAGGCTCTTTCCAATACATTACATTGTATTCCTTCATGTAACAGGAGAAAACTTATTTACAGAATCACCAGCTCCTTGCTCTCCCTGAAGTTTACTAATTACAAAATATTAAACACTATGAAACATGTATTTTGAAAATAAAGTCATTCTGCACCTTCTGTCAGTATGATCACCACACGATGACCTAAAGATATTCGCTGTAAATAATCTATTTACCAATCTAGTGCACACTTTCTAGATGTGCAAAGCAGATATTTACCTACCTTAAAATATGTGTAACAAACATACATATATATTATTTTAAGAATTTGAAGTCACATAATCTTCTGCAAACTGATTTTTTTCAATATTGTGACATCTTTTAATTCTCATTTGTTTAATCAATGTAGTTTGGACACAAATGTCTATTATAGAGTCATTTTGCTTTTCAGGGAAATTAACTCTTGATATTTGTTACACTTTCTCCTGGTTAGCACAAGTCCTTTAGTACAGGGTTATTAACACAAAGTCTGCAATATTGTTGCAAATATGTTCTTCCAGCTTTTCACATTTAAATATTTTTTGTTTTGGCAATATAGAAAGTATTTCTAAACTTTTAGTAAATTTATGACTTTAAAATAAAATAGGTAATTCTTTGGGAGTAGACTGGGAACGGAAGAACACACAGTGAATAGGAAGGGAAGAAAAGGAGTCAGGGAAGCTGGGAGAGTTCTGAGAGGGAGCTCAGCCAGGGGGAGGGAGCAGTGGGGGATTTGGGGAGGAGACTCTATAGACACTCACCTTCTTTGAACACCCTGTTTACAGAAAAGTAGAGCATCTATTCATGAAAGGGAAGAGCTTAGGTGCTCAGGATCCCCCTTAGCCTCCTACCCACCTCTGGCTCTCTGGGCCTGTCCGAAGGAGGAAGCAAATGCTAACTGTCTGGTACCATATGTCCACCAGGAAGGAGCTGAGGTCATGCTGAGTTTTGGGCAACACACTGAGGAAGTCCACAATGTCATGTTTTGTGTGCTTCAGCAGCTGCCCCCGCTGGTCTGTGGAGAGGAGAAGCAAAGTTTGGGGGAGGGCTGCCACATCCTGGCCCTTGGCCTCTGTGATTGCTTCCATCATACCTCCTTACCTTGCCCAGTCTTCCCCATCACACACTTACAGGAGTCCTTGAGTATTTTTTATTCCTGATATCCTTGATGTACTTGTACAAGCTGCTCCTAGGAGAAAAAGAAGAGCAGGAATGGGTGGTCTGGCCAGTGTGATCATTTCCAGGAGCTTGCCTGTGTCTGCTGGGGATCCTATTTCTCACTATCATACTGATGTGCAGTACCATCTACCATCAACCCAAATTTGATCTGGCCATTTCTTCTCATTTCATTTTTGGTGAGGTTCAGGATCTTGACTTTGGGGGCCTTCTTTATAATGTCAGACAGGTCATTCAGCCAGCAAACTGTGTTGCTGTGCAAATTCAAAGACAATAGCTTCTGGGGAAGAAGACTTAGATAACCACAGAGTAATCATTACTGTCTAGGGCCTCAACAACAGAACTCTCTCCTTTCTTTTGCATTTCATTGATGTGCTCCTTTCCCTGACCCCATTCTTTTAATTGTTTTAAGAACATTGGGAATGTCAACAAAAATAATGTCTACTGATTTCTCTGGAGGCAAATTAGGAAAGGTGTTCAGAAGAATAAATAGATGTGAATCTGTTGGAGAAAGCACTAGAGTGAGAAACAGACCCATTTCTCTGCTGTAATAGCTGAGTCAAGGGAGTAATCATGATGGCTTTCTTCTTTATATTTTTATTTGTTTTGTAAATTAAACAGTTGATAATATTTCAATTTTACAATACACATTTGTTTGAAAAAATCCACCGCTTACATTTTGCATAATTTACAGACCTCTGAACTTGCAGACACATTTCTAGGAATTCATCATACAAGAGGTTCTTGTTGTATAGATCTAAAAAATGTTATTATACACTATTTAAATTATAATAAAAATTTATTATGAACTATTTTACATATGCCAAATAATGTCAGAAATAATTTTAGTTATTTCTGACCTAAAGCTTCCCTTTGATGTCTGTTGTTTTGTTAACAGACCTTTAATGGGCACCTCTCTGTGTCAGGCTATGATGCTTACTGAGAGATGCAAAAATGAGTAAGATTTGATGATTTCTACTCTGTGATAATTACAAAAGTATGTACAAGGCAAATACATAAGCTTATAATGATCTTATAGAAAAACTGTGTTTGTTTTGCATTTTCATAAGCAGCATGAGTCTAATTAATATTGATGAAGAATTTTGGAGTCGCACTGAAACGTGTAAAACAATTTCATGAACTATTAATCCTAAACCTTTGGTGAATTAAAAAACCTAACTTCTGGCCTGGGTGGGAGCTGCACTGCCAACCCCAGGTGGGGGCTGGGCAAAGGAGCAGGGTGTGATCAGCTATAGGTCCAACCCTTAGGTTTACATGACTGTGGTCTGAGTTCCCCAGCCCCTCTCCTCCTTTTTTAAAGATGAGATTTAGCACACTCTCGGCTATTTAAACATTCAGCATTTCTTGAGTATGTATGTTGAGGCCATCTGAGCTCATAGCTGATTCAGTAACCAGTTTCATGCTGTGCCATTCATACTCACTACTTAATATTGCCATGGTGAAAATGTGGAAGAAAAATGTATCTATGTGTGTCTGGGAAGCATATACACTTGTACATTTTTTCATACTCTGATTCTGTAACATTTCTGAGTTTCGTTTTGTTTTACGGGAAAAAAAGTGATAAAGCAGTCAGAAGAACAAGAGGTTTACTATTGATGCTTAGGGTCGTGTGACCTTGGCTGGCCAACAGAACTACATGGCCAAATTAATTTATGAGAATAATAATTTTTCCAAAGCCAATTTTTTTCTGGTATTCATGTCAATATCATGAATAGAAAGGGAGAACCATAAAGGATAAATAACATGATGTTCAGTTACGTTTATGTAAACCTAAAGAAACAATGTGGTGGCAGGCACAATCAACTAAACTCTAGGGACTTGATGATGTTGCTTGGAAGGCATCCATACCTGCATTTTGCATTCTTCATATGTAATCATATTGCCAAAGACAAACTATTTCATCATTTATTGTAAATAACACTTCCCCTCGGACCTACCATAGGTTTTTGTGATGTACTGTCTTCCAGCTGGAATAAAAATTACTGAGTTGCATTTAAAAAAAAAAGAACAAAAGCTTAACTTCTGTAGTTGTCATGAAACTTCGTAGGATAGGCTATGTAAACTGTTGCCCATAGTACTCAGTGTGAAATAAGAACTTTAAAAATGCTGGTTCTCTTCCCTCTACTCCCTGATATTTCACATCATAT
Source organism: Sapajus apella (assembly GCF_009761245.1). Lineage (NCBI taxonomy): Eukaryota > Metazoa > Chordata > Mammalia > Primates > Cebidae > Sapajus > Sapajus apella. The sequence continues at coordinate 1,137,948 of NW_022437131.1, forward strand.
ACAAGATTTAAAAACACTTTTAAAGAAAACTGCAGAGTAAAATATCCAAGTCTGAGAGCATAATTGCTACTCTGTAAGCTAGCCTACACAGTAATATTATCCTATTCTTTCCACTATAAACAGTTCTTAGTCTAGAAGAGCTGTGGGAATGTGGATTATTTATACAAACTAGATCATTATAAGCTAGATCAACTTGCCTTGGAATTGAATCCTACTTATAATCTTGTAAACTCTGTTGCTGCAGGAGGGCATTTCCAAGCTTGTCCAATTACATTATTTAGAAATAACGTATTATTTTTCCTTTATTTTCTTGTTTACTAAGTCTCCCATTGTTCCAAGGGTCCTGGTAAAGTATTGTTAGCAGGAACTTTGAACACTAAAGAAAATCAAAGCTCAGTTGATGGATGGAGAAACTGAGAGCCTAACAATATTTGAGAAAATGCCATGGGATTGTTCAGAACTTGTTCCTAGCTCAGACCTAATTAGCAGCAAGTTCTTCACTTTTAATTTAGTAGACAATGATCTCTGAGGTGACTTCAGGTTCTAAAATTTATTTAGTAAAAGTGAATAGAGTTTTTTAAATTTTTTATTTTAGAGGATTTATTTCAAGAGACCAAGCTTTTTGATGATATGAGCAGTGAATCTGAATGCTTAATCTGTCCTTCAGAAATTCATTTCAGGGTAATGATTTATGATCATACCTATATTTAATTCACGGAGTGAAGCATCTTCGCAGGAGTATCCTTTCAGCATCTTTTGCCTAGGGTCACAATGTTGAAAGGAAGTGTTTCTCTCTGATCGAATGTTCACTAACCCTCTTTACCCTAGCTTGGTATAAGGAATGAAATATACCATTCTATGAATTTGAGTTGTGGTTTTAATTAAAATTCTTATTTGTCCTCACTCTAAATTCTCAAAATTCTCAATCTAAGCCACCTTTAATTTTTTTCCAGCACAGAAATCCTGAGTTGCTTTGGACAATTAACACACGCAAAAATTAACACTAAAAATGGTAGCTAGAGTCAAGTTTGGACAGTTTTCTCAAAGAGATCTAGTTGATATGAAGAAACTGAGTTAAGAGAGCATAAAAATTGCTAATATGCCAGGCACTCCTTTGTTTTCTTTTTTAGACGGAGTTTCACTCTTGTTGCTCAGGCTGGAGTGCAATGGTGCAATATTTGCTCACTGCAACTTCTGCCTCCCAGGTTCAAGAAATTCTCCTGCCTTAGCCTCCCAAATAGATGAGATTATAGGCACCTGCCACCACGCCCAGCTAATTTTTTATAGTTTTAGTAGAGACGGGGTTTCACCGTATTGGCCAGGCTGGTCTTGAACTCCTGACCTCAGGTGATCCGCCTGCCTCAGTCTCCCAAAGTGCTGGGATTACAGGCATGAGCCACCGTACCTGGCTGCCAGGCACTCTTCTAAGTGTCTTACATGAATTCTTTTAATCCTCAGAATTATCCTATAAAGTAGATATAATTAATATTCCCATCTTACAGATGAAGAAAATTGAGGCACAGTAAGTTTCCCAACATTATACCACTATTAAATGATAGAGACAAGTTATAAAGCCAGGGGCCAAACACTACTTTACAAGGGCTCTGTGTGAGACAAACTTACCTTGGACAGATCCTCAGAGATTCTGATTTAATTATTAAGGAATGGGACGAGGGTGGAGGTGATGGTCTGCTGAAGTCAACTTATATATTATCGTGAGGATTGATTATAAGATCTTCAGGAATTTTGCTGATTGACTTCAGTATTTCACACTGGTAAGTTGAAATTGGCCACGGAAACAGCATTTATGCCATGGAAATCAGCAAATACTACAACTCAGCCTCCCAACCTGTAGCTCTGGTTGGTAGACATTTAGTAACAGATTACTGAGTGGAGAACAGATACCAGCATTTTGGAAAACTCCTCAGGTGATCCTAAGATGCAGCAGGGATTGAATACCATTTCTGGTAGACAGTTAACTGTAGTTTCTCCAAGGAGTGAGATCAGAGAATGGCGAAGATGAGATGTTCACTTTTTACTATATTTGATAGGCATATGCATTTCTTTCATAAAGTAATATGCTAAGTTTAAAAAAACCAATAAAGAAATATATATTTTTCAAAGTTATCTCTGCCTTTTATTTGCAGTTACAGAAATAGCAGCTGATTTATAGTAAGGGCATGGCAAAAGGATGGATGTAGTTAGCAATCAGGGAAGGTTCTTTGCCACAGTCTCTGAAGAAAAGTTAAAGTAGCAAAGAGTTTGTGAACAGCAAATAATGAATTCTGGTCAGTAGACAGAAACCACCTCTAGGGAGGAGATTTTGTGTGGCTGTGGCTTCAGGTAGGAGATAAAGATCCAGGAAAATCAGCTGTCAGATAAAGGGGGATCTAACACCAGGGGTCTGTAGCTCAGACATGAGATCAGACGTGAGATGATTGGCAAGAAGCTGGCGGAAACTTGATCATGAAGGAATTTAATTCTAAGCAGCACAACAGAATGGGTAAAATATGGGGAAGTAAGACTGTGACCAATTTGCTAGACTTGGAAGATGAAAACTCAATTAAATTGGCCAAGGATAGGAGAGGGCTGAAATAAAGGTGGTCTGACAATGACCCTTAACCTAACTTTGGACCACAGTTGCGGGAACAAAAATATCTGACTGCCAGTACAGAAATTCTGCAGGAATAGAGTAGTCACAAAGTTTATTACATATATTCTCACTTTGACAATTGTAATACTCTAAGAATTCTAGTAGCTTCTTACAATGCAACTTCAGTTACATAAGCCAAAAAGAAAATGCCATTACAATTGGTCAACATAATGAGTTCACACCATCCCCATTGCACTCTAGCTTTTATGTGACACAAATTCCTTATTTTGATCCCATTTTATGATTTTTAGCAAAGACCAACTAGTGTAGCAAAAGTAAATTTAAAAATAAAAAAGGCAGGTGTAGACAGAACCGGATGGACTTAAAAGATAAGTAATATAAATCATACAAGAGGTCAGATTATAAAGAAGATGGTGTGTCCTCATTATAATGAAGTTGTCCTTAAATTTTCAATGAACACAGTAGAGGAAACTTTTGAGACTACAAACTGACTCTGAATGCTGGACACTGAATGATATGTTAGACAAATGACTTGTTGGTCATTTGTCTTGTTGGTAAAATTTTTTCAGTAGCTTACTCAGATGCATCTTTTAAAAGCTGAGTCATTTGCTTGAAGGTAATAAGTGTTCCTGATATATCAAATAAAGTTACTGCACACAAAATTAATTTCTGGAGCTCTTCATGGACAGACAGTCCTGTAGTGGCTACCACGTGGTAGATATTCAATGAATATTTATAGAATTGAAAGGGTAGTATGTGGCAATATGTACATTGAAAATCATTGGGGCAGACCTGAGTAAAATTTTTGCAAAAAAATGACATGATCCTTCAGAGAATTTTTTTTTATGAAAGCATTTTAGTCATTGTGATTTGTCAATTTGGCTAGGCTATAATACTCAGTTATTTAATCAAACAGCAATATAGGCATTGCTGTGGAGGTTTTTTACAGCTGTAGTTAGCAGCTGCAATCAGTTGGCTTTGGCTTTAAGTAAAGGAGATGACTTTCAGTAATATGAGTAAGCTTCATCTAACCAGCTGAAAGGCTTTATGAGCAACAACTGAGGTTTCCCAGAGAAAGATTCTGATGCAATACTGTATCAGTTCCTGTATGAGCCTGCTGGCCTGCTCTATTATCTTAAACTTGCCACCCCCCACAATTGCATAAACCAGTTCTTTCAAATAAATTTAAACTAAAAATGATTTGGAAATATATATTCTTTGAAAATAAATATATACTGGTTCTATTTGTCTGGAGAATCCTGACTGATATAGCCACTTACTAGAGTAAAATGGGGATTCTTGACTTACCATTTAGTAGTATAATATGTTCTTTAGATCTTTACAGACTTTTTGAAATGATATTATCTTTCCAGTCTTTTAAGTACAGTATTGGACTTACTTCACACCATATATGAGACTATATTGACTTATTTCCTTGTTTCTCTAATTACATAGTTATCAAAATTTATTTATATTAGGTCAGCTTAACTCCTTATGATATTTTTTTGTATCCCTCTAGTTTGCTTTTGCCATTTTCACAATGTAATAGACTATTAATAGCCTATTAATAGTCTATTAATAGCCTATCACAATGTAATACACTATCAGTAGACATATAAAATAAAATGGACTCAATAAAATGGACTAAATATATATAGAGAAAGCCAGAGTCAACTCAGAACTTTGTTAAGGACTTACTACTCTTTTTTTCTGTTTTTCTTAAAACTTGTATTACTATATACTTGTATGTGTTTTTTAAGCTTCTATATATTTGAACCTCAGTAATAGAGTTTTGCGTTACCCTTACTTATTATCTTTTAAATTTATTCTTCATGCTTTCCACTAAGAATTGAGCACACGCTTGGTGCCAAATACTGTTCTAGATGCTTGGGAAACATCATTGGGAGTGTACATTCTGGGATGGGGGCGGAGAGTAGTCAGGAGACAGATAATACATAGTCAACAAAATAAGTAACTATATTATGTTAAATATTTAAGGTTATACATGCTAAGTAAAAACAAAAAACAAAACAAAACAACAAACAAAAAAACCCAGAAAACAAAAAGAAACTGGAGGATGGCGCAAGATGGCAGAATAGAAGCCTCCACTGATCATTCCCCTTGTAGGAATGCCAAATTTTACAACTATCTGCACACAAAAAAGCACCTTGACAAGAATCCAGAATCACACAGCATCTCTGGATCCACCTCGGGCCTTGGGGAACTGATCACCCTGAAGGGAAGGACACGGGCCTGGCTGGCTTTGCCATCTGCTGATTGTAGAGCTCTAGAGCCTTGAGCAAACACAGGTGGTAGCCCGGTAGTTGGTACTGCTTGCCTTAGGGAGAGCCCCAGTGCTGTGCTGGCTTCAGGTCTGACTGAGAGCATTTCCAGTGGTGATGGCCACAGGGGTGTTTGTATTACCCCCCCCCCCGCCCCGCTCCAGGTAATGCAGTGTGGGTGGGGTGGGGAGGGAGAGAGAGAGAGAGAGAGCGCGCGTGCGAGAGAGATAAAGAGATTGTTTGGGAGAATGTAAGGGAAGAGAACAGGAGTCTCTGCCTGGTAATCCAGGGAATTCTTCTAGATCTTAACCAAGACCAACAGGTGTTACTTCATGAGTCTGCAAGAACCACAGCGTTATGGAACTTGAGGCCCAAGTCCCTTAAAATACCTGGAAAGCCTTACCCAGATTGTGAAGAGTACAATAAATGTGTAACTTTTCAAAGTCCAAAAACCAATCAAAATCAACAAACATCAAGAGCAGCCAGGGAAGCATAACCTCACCAAACAAACTAAAAAGGCACCAGGGACCAATCTTGGAAAAACAGGGATATAAAACCTTTCAGACAGAGAGTTTGAAATAGCTGTTTTGAGGAAACATAATGAAATTCAGGATACCGCAGAGAAGGAGTTCAAAATTCTATCAGATAAATTTAACAAAGACATTGAAATAATTAAAAAGAATGAAGCAGAAATTTTGGAGCTGCATACCGAAGCATTAATAATGCATTAATAACAGAATTGATCAAGCAGAAGAAAGAATTAATAAGCTGGAAGACAGTCTATTTGAAAATACATAGTCGTAAGTGACAAAACAAAAACAAACAAACAAAAAAACAATGAAGCATGCCTACAGGATCTAGAAAATAGAATGGAAAGGGCAAATCTAAGAGCTATTGGCCTTAAAGACGAGGTAGAGAAAGAGACGTTAGCTTTAAAGAGGAAGTAGAGAAAGACATAGGGATAGAAAGTTCATACAAAAGGATAATAATTTTTACCCTAGAATAGTAAATCTGGCAAGAATATCCTTCATACATGAAGGAGAAATAAAGACAGTTGCAGATAAAAGCTGAGTTTTCATCATAGTGTGTTGATTTTGTATCCTGCAACTTTACTGAATTTGTTGATCCTTTGCTTGTTTTTGTCAGGTTTGTCAAAGATTGGATGGTTGTAGATATGTTGTGTTGCCTCCAAGGTCTCTGTTCTGTTCCATTGGTCTATATCTCTGTTTTGGTACCAGTACCATGCTGTTTTGATTACTGTAGCCTTGTAGTATAGTTTGAAGTCTGGTAGTGTGATGCCTCCCACTTTGTTCTTTTTGCTTAGAATTGACTTGGCTATGCAGACTCTCTTTTGGTTCCATATGCAGTTTAAGGTGTTTTTTTCCAGTTCTGTGAAGGAGGTCATTGGTAGCTTGATGGGGATAACATTGAACATGTAAATTACTTTGGGCAGTATGGCCATTTTCATGATATTGATTCTTCCTAACCATGAACATGAAATGTTTCTCCAACTGTTTGTGTCCTCTCTTATTTCGTTGAGCAGTGGTTTGTGGTTCTCCTTGAAGAGGTCCTTTACGTTCCTTGTTAGTTGTATTCCTAGGTATTTTATTCTCTTTGCAGCAATTGTGTATGGCAGTTAGTTCTTGATTTGGCTCTCTTTAAGTCTGTTATTGGTGTGTAGGAATGCCTGTGATTTTTGCACATTGATTTTGTATCCTGAGACTTTGCTGAAGTTGCTTATCAGTTTCAGGAGATTTTGGACTGAGACAATGGTATCTTCTAGATATACAATCATGTCGTCTGCAAATAGAGACAATTTGACTTCCTCCTTTCCTATTTGAATACCCTTTATTTCTTTTTCTTACCTGATTGCTCTGGCTAGAACTTCCAGTACATGTGGAATAGGAGTGGTGAGAGAGGGCATCCTTGTCTAGTGCCAGATTTCAAAGGGAATGCTTCCAGTTTTTGCCCATTCAGTATGATATTGGCTGTTGGTTTGTCATAAATAGCTTTTATTATTTTGAGATAGGTTCCATCAATACCTAGTTTATTGAGGGTTTTTAGCAAAAAGGGCTGTTGAATTTTGTCAAAGGCCTTCTCTGCATCTATAGAGATAATCATGTGGTTTTTGTCTTTGGTTCTGTTTATGTGGTGAATCATGTTTATAGACTTGCGTATGTTGAACCAGCCTTGCATCCCTGGGATGAAGCCTACTTGATCATGGTGGATAAGCTTTTTGATGTGCTGTTGCAATCGGCTTGTCAGTATTTTGTTGAAGATTTTTGCATCTATGTTCATCATGGATATTGGCCTGAAGTTTTCTTTTCTTGTTGAGTCTCTGCCGGGTTTTGGTATCAGGATGATCTTGGTCTCATAAAATGATTTGGGAAGGATTCCCTCTTTTTGGATTCTTTGGAATAGTTTCAGAAGGAATGGTACCAGCTCCTCTTTGTGTGTCTGGTACAATTCGGCTGTGAACCCATCTGGATCTGGGCTTTTTTTGGGTGCTAGGCTCTTAATTGCTGCCTCAACTTCAGACCTTGTTATTGGTCTACTCAGGATTTCGACTTCTTCCTGGTTTAGGCTTGGGTGGAGGCAAGTGTCCAGGAATTTATCCATTTCTTCCAGGTTTACTAGTTTATGTGCCTAGAGTTGTTTGTAATAATGTCTGATGATGGTTTGAATTTCTTTGGCATCTGTGGTAATATCCCCTTTATCGTTTTTTATTGCATCAATTTGATTATTCTCTCTTTTCTTTTTTATTAATCTGGCTAGTGGTCTATTTTGTTGATCTTTTCAAAAAACCAGCTACTGGATTGATTGATTTTTTGAAGGGTTTTTTGTGTCTCTATCTCCTTCAGCTCTGCTCTGATCTTAGTTATTTCTTGTCTTCTGCTAGGTTTTGAGTTTTTTAAATGTTGCTCCTCTAACTATTTCAATTTTGACGATAGGGTGTCAATTTTAGATCTCTCCTTGCTTCTCATGTGAACATTTATTGCTATATATTTTTCTCTAGAGACTGCTTTAAATGTGTCCCAGAGGTTCTGGTATGTTGTGTCTTCATTCTCGTTGGTTTCGAAGAACATCTTTATTTCTGCCTTCATTTTACTGTTTATCCAGTCAACATTCAAGAGCAAGTTGTTCAGTTTCCATGAAGCTGTGTGGTTCTAAGTTAGTTTTTCAATTCTGAGATCTAATTTGATTGCACTGTGGTCTGAGAATCTGTTTGTTATGATTTCCGTTCTTTTGCATTTGCTGAGGAGTGATTTACTTCTGATTATGTGGTCAGTTTTACAGTAGGTGTGATGTGTTGCTGAGAAGAATGTATATTCTGTGGATTTGGGGTGGAGAGTTCTGTAAATGTCTATTAGGTTTGCTCGGTCCAGGTCTGAGTTCAAGCCCTGGATATCATTGTTAATTTTCTGTCTGGTTGATCTGTCTAATATTGACAATGGGGTGTTAAAATCTCCCACTATTATTGTGTGGGAGTCTAAGTCTCTTTGTAAGTCATTAAGAACTTGCCTTATGTATCTGGGTGCTCCTGTATTGGGTGCATATATATTTAGGATCGTTAGCTCTTCTTGTTGCATTGATCTTTTTACCATTATGTAATGTCCTTCTTTGTCTCTTTTGATCTTTGTTGCTTTAAATTCTATTTTATCAGAGATGAGAATGGCAACTCTTACTTTTTTTTGCTCTCCATATGCTTGGTAAATCTTCCTCCATCGCTTTATTTTCAGCCTTTGTGTATCCTTGCATGTGGGATGGGTTTCCTGGATACAGCACACTGATGGGTTTTGGCTTTTTATCCAATTTGCCAGTCTGTGTCTTTTGATTGGGGCATTTAGTCCATTTACATTTAGGGTTAATATTGTTATGTGTGAATTTGATACTGCCATTTTGATGCTAGCTGGCTGTTTTGCCCGTTAGTTGATGCAGATTCTTCATTGTGTTGATGCTCTTTACCATTTGGTATGTCTTTGGAGTGGCTGGTACTGGTTGTTCCTTTATATGTGTAGAGCCTCTTTCAGGAGCTCTTGTAAAGCAGGCATGGTGGTGATGACATCTCTGAGTACTTGCTTGTTCGCAAAGGATTTTATTTTTCCTTCACTTATGAAGCTTTGTTTGGCTGAATGTGAAATTCTGGGTTGAAAGTTCTTTTCTTAGGCCAGGCGCGGTGGCTCAAGCCTGTAATCCCAGCACTGTGGGAGGCCGAGGCGAGTGGATCACGAGGTCAAGAGATCGAGACCATCCTGGTCAACATGGTGAAACCCTGTCTCTACTAAAAATACAAAAAATTAGCTGGGCATGGTGGCGCTTGCCTGTAATCCCAGCAACTCAGGAGGCTGGGGCAGGAGAATTGCCTGAACCCGGGAGGCGGAGATTGCAGTGAGCCGAGATCGTGCCATTGCACTCCAGCCTGGCTAACAAGAGCGAAACTCCGTCTCAAAAAAAAAAAAAAAAAAAAAAGAAAGTTCTTTTCTTTAAGGACGTTGAATATTGGCCCCCACTCTCTTCTGGTTTGTAGGGTTTCTGCTGAGAAATCTGCTGTGAGTCTGTTGGGCTTCCCTTTGTGGGTAACCCGACATTTCTCTCTTGCTGCCCTTAGCATTTTCTCCTTCATTTCAACCCTGATGAATCTGACGATTATGTGCCTTGGGGTTGCTCTTCTTCAGGAATATCTTTGTGGTGTTCTCTGTATTTTCTGGACTTGAATATTGGCCTGCCTTGCTAGGTTGGGGAAGTTTTCCTGGATAATATCCTGAAGAGTATCTTCCAGCTTGGATTCATTCTCTCTGCCACATTCAGGTACACCTATCAAACGTAGATTAGGTCTTTTCACATAGTTCCACATTTTTTGGAGACTTTGTTAATTCCTTTTTACCCTTTTTTCTCTAGTCTTGGCTTCTCATTTCATTTCATTGAGTTGATCTTCGACCTCTGATATCCTTTCTTCTGCTTGGTCAATTTGGCTATTGAAACTTGTGCATGCTTCGTGAAGTTCTCGTGTTGCATTTTTCAGCTCCATCAGTTCACTTATATTCCTTTCTAAGTTGTCCCTTCTTGTTAGCATTTTGTCAAATCTTTTATCAATGTTCTTAGTTTCTTTGTATTGGGTTAGAACATGTTCTTTTAGCTCACAGAAGTTTCTTATTGCCCACCTTCTGAAGCCTGATTCTGTCATTTCATCACACTCATTCTCCATCCAACCTTGTTCCCTTGCTGGTGAGGAGTTGTGATCCCTTGTAGGAAGAGAGGTGTTCTGGTTTCAGGTGTTTTCATCCTTTTTGTGCTGGTTTCTTCCCATCTTTGTGGATTTATCCACCTGTCGTCTTTGTAGTTTCTGACTTTCAGATTGGGTCTCTGAGTGGACGTTCTGTTTGTTGATAATGATGTTATTTCTGTTTCTTAGTTTTCCTTCTAACAATGTGGCCCCTCTGCTCTAGTACTGCTGAGGTCCACTCCGGGCCCTGCTTGCCTGGAAATTACCTGCAGCAGCTGCAGAACAGTAAGGGTTGCTACCAGTTTCTTCTTTGGCTATCTTTGTCCTAGAAGGATACCCACCAAACGTCAGTCTGATCTCTCCTTTATGAGGTGACTCTTTGGATATACTGGGGTCAGGGAGCTGCTTGAGGAGAGAGTCTGTCCTTTATAGGAGCTCACGTGCTGAGCTGTGAGCTCCGTTGTTCATTCAGAGCTGCTGGGCAGGTATGTTTAGGTCTGGTGCAGCAGAACTCATAAACCGCTTTTTGTTCCCAGGTGCTCTGTTCCAGGCAGTTAGGGCTTTATTTATTAATTTCTATTGTCCTGCTGCCTTTTTTTTCAGGGCTGCCCTGCCCAGCAAGGAGGCAGCCTAGTCACTGTCTGCCTGCAGAGGCTTTGCTGAGCTGCTGTGGGCTCCGCCCAGCTGCCGTGTGAACTTCCCTGCAGTCCTGTTTATATGGATGTAGTGAGAACTGCCTTGGCAATGGTGGCCCACCTCTGTATTGGCGGACTCTCTCTGTAATGGAAGGTTGCCTTGGCAATGATGGGTTGCCTTCGCAATGGTAGGCTGCCTCGGCAATGGCAGACTACCTCCATAGTGCTGGAGTGCCTCAGTAATGGGGGATGCCCCTCCCCCACAGAGCTGGACGGTCCCGGGTTCAGCTGTGCTTGCTGTGAAACTCTCAACTCAGAGAGTTTCTGATTGCTGTTCTTTTGTGGGAGTGGGACCAGCTGAGCCTGATCACCTGGCTCCCTGCCTCAGAGCCTTTTTTTTTTTTTTTTTTAGTTGAACAGTTGACTCTCTCCCAGGTGTTCCAGTCACCTGTTGAAAAGGTGCCAGGATCTGTGTGATTTCCCATGTGGCAACTCACTGCGCCAGCTTAAACAGAGGCTCTGAGATTCATGGCGCTTTTTTTTTTTTGCCCAAGAATCTCCTGGCCTGGCTCCCTGTTCTGTCCCCTTTTTAATCAGATGAATGGGCAACTTCCCAGGGCTCCAATCGCCAGCTAAAAGGGCACCCAGACCAGTGTATTTTGTATGGAGAACCACTGCACTGGGGCGCTGGCAAAGCAGCCGCACCAGCCAAAACAGCCATGCCGACCAAAACAGCCGCACTGGCGACCCATGGGGCTCCTCCGCTTGGGAATCTCCTGTTCTGTGGGCAATAAAAATCCATCTGGAAATGCGGCGTCCACTCACCCTCTGCACTTTCACTGGGAGCTGCAATCCTGAGCTATTCCTAAACGGCCATCTTGGATCTTCCACCAATTTTCAATTTATTTTCTACATCTTTAAGGCACGGCTCATTGTTTTTCATTCTTGTTGCTTTTCTCTCCTCTGACTGTGTATTTTCAAATAGCCTGACTTCAAGCTTAGTAATTCTTCCTTCTGCTTGTTCCCTTCTGCTTTTAAAAGACATTCTTCAGTTTGCAAATTGAAAGTTTCAATTCTAGAATTTCTGCTTGATTCTTTTTAACCATTTCAGTCTCTTTGTTGAATTTACCTGATATAATTTTGAATTCTTTCTCTGTGTTGTCTTGAGTTTTTTGTTTCCTCAAAACAGCTATTTTACATTCTCTGTCTGAAAGATCATATAGCTCTCATTCTCCAGTATTAGTTCCAGGTACCTCACTTAGTTCATTTAGTGAGGTTACATTTCCCTAGATGGTGTTAATGCTTGTAGATGTTCATCTGTGTCCAGACATTGAAGAGTTAGGTGTTTATTGTATTCTTCACAATCTGGGCTTGTTCATGCCTGTCTTTCTTGGGAAGGCTTTCCAGGTATTCAAAGAGACTTGGGCCTCAAGGCCAATAATACATACTATGTTGTTTTTCAGACTCATAGAGGCACCGTGTTGGTAGACTTGGATAAAATTTGAAAACATTCTCTGTATTACACCAGGCAGAAACTCTTGTCCTTTTTCCTTACTTTATCCCAAACAGAGTTTCCTTCTCTGTGCTGAGCCACTTAGACCCAGAACTATGGTGATGCAAGCACCAGTGTGATCACCACCACTGGGGCTGTGCTGGGTTGGACCTGAATCCAGCACAGCACTAAGGTCTTTTCCAAGGTCCTTCCTTTTAGGGTGGCAAGTTCCCCCATGCCCCGGGCATTTCCAGAGATGCTGTCTGTAATCCAGGGATAGGAGTCAAAAATCTTAGCAGTTGGCATGATGTCCTATTTTACTGTGGCTAAACTGGCACTCCTACCACAATACCAACTCCCCTTTGCTCTTCCTTCCCCTTTCCACAGTCAGTAGAGCCTCTCCTTGTGGCCACCACCACCACTGATCCACAGGGGTTCTGCCAGGCTACTGCTCATGTTCACTTAAAGCCCAAGGTCTTGTCTGTCAGCATATAGTAAATGCTGCCAGGACTGGGCTCACCCTTCAGAGCAGTGGGCTCCCCTCCAGCACAGGCAAGTTCAGAAATGCTGTTTAAAAGCCTAGGCCTGGACTTGGTGAACCCAAGCACTTCCTTGTTGTTCTACCCTACTGTGGCCAAGCTGGTACCTAGGGTGCAAGACAAAGTCCCCTTTACTTTCCCCTCTCCTTTTCTCAAACAGAAGGGGTCTTTCACCATAGACACCACAGCTAGGAATGTTCTGGGTCATTCCTGAAGCCAGAACATCTCAGAGCTCAAGGCCCACAGTGTACTCCCTGGGTATCGCTGTTGGTTATTAAGGGCCTTAGGGTTCTTTAGTCAGCAGGTGATGCATCCTGCCAGGGCTGGGTCCTTCACATCAAAGCAGTGGGTTCCCATTTGGCCAGTGTGTGTCTAGAATTGTCCAGGAGCTAAGGCCTGGAATGGGGGTATCAACTCTGCGTGGTGCTCTATCCTACTGTGGCTGAAGTGGTATTCAAGATGCAAGATAAAGTCCTCTTTACTCTTCTCTCTCCTCTCCGTAAGCAGAAGAAATAATTTACTTTCATTGCTGCAAGCTGTACTATCTGCGGTTGGGGGAGGGATGGTGCAAGCACTCCCTTAAGCCATACCAACTGGTGTCTCCCTAGGTCATATGCCACCCTAGTTCACCAGCTTTAAGCCCAGCCTAGCACTAGGAATTTCCTGAGAATTGCAGTCCTGTGTCCTAGACTGCAATTCAAGTTTACCTAGGAACCCAGAGCTCTTCAACTTGCAGTGGCAAGGCTTGCCAAGAAACTCAAGTTCTAGTTGCTGGGACAGGCAATTCTCTTCTGGCTAGGTCTGGTCCAAATGCTTATTCGGTGTGCAGGCACTGGCTTAGCCTAGCATGGCTTTATTCTGCTCTATAACAGAGCAGGGCTGAGTTCAATTTAAAATCCCCCAGTTGCTGCACTCTTTTTACCCAAAGTGCACTGATTCTCTCTTGGCATTGCACACCTACTGCCTGGTATGAGGGAGGCAGCAAACTGTCTCTGCTGCCCTCTTCAATGCCTCTTTTATCAATATGAAGTTAAAACCAGGTACTGTAATTTCTTACCTGATTTTTGGTTCTTGTGACAATGCTTTTCTGTGTGTAGATAGTTGCTAAAATTTGGTGTTCCAGTGTGGGGACAAATGGTGTAGGCTTCTATTCTGCCATGTTGCTCTGCCCACCTAATTTTCAATCTATGCTTCTCCTAGACAAAGCATGTTTCTTGGTGATTCCATATGAATAGTTGAATTAATATATACCCTAGTTTTTACTCTTTTTATACTTGCCCCGCTTCTTTGTTTCTTTTTTTGTCTTACACTCTTTTCCTGTATTCTTTGCTTTCATGTAAGCATTTTATGTAAACTCTTTTTCTTTCCTCTCTTTACATATCGATTATGCTTCTTTTTAAAAACTTTTTAAGTGGTAATCCTATAGTTTGTAATATACATCCACAACTAATCCAAGTCCACTTTCAAAAAACAGTAATACTGCTTCATGGATAGTACACGTAGCTTATAGTAGAATATTACCAACTCCTCACTCCCATTCCTTATCACATTGATGTCATTCATTTCACTTACCCATAAATTATAATCACTGAACACATTGTTACCATTTAAATCAAATAAGAAAACAATAAGATTTTATTTTACATTCATTCTCTAATGTTCTTCTTTTCTTTATGTAGATCAAGTTTTTGAATAATGTAATTTTTCTTCTGTTAAGAAGTTCTTTTAACATTTCTGGCAAGGCAGGTCTACTGGTAACAAATTCCCTCATTTTTTTTTGGCTTGTCTGAGAAAGTCTTTTCTCCTTCATTTTGGAAGCTTAATAGCCTTGACTTGAATATAGAATTCTAGGTTGATGGGGGTTTTCTTTCAATTTAAGTATTTCACTCCACCCCCTTCTTGTTTGCATGGTTCCTGAAGAGAAGTCCTATGTAATTAGTATCCTTGATTTTCTATAGGTGTTTTTCCCCCTCTGATCACTTTCAAGATTTTCTCTGTCTTTAATTTTCTGCAACTTCAGTATGATATACCTAGATATGGACATTTTAAAAATATTTATTCTGCTTGGTAATCTCTGAGCTTCTTGAATACATGGTTTGGTTTTTGTAACTAATTTTGAAAAATGCTCAGTCATTATCCTTTTAAATATTTCTTATTTTCCTTCTTGGACCCCCATTATGCATGTATTAAACTTTTTGTAATTGTCTCACAGATCTTGCATTTTTTCTCCTGTTTCTTTTCTTACAATTTTTATTTTTGTTTCAGAAATTTCTATTGACCTCTCTTCAGTCTCACTGATTCTTTCCTTATCTGTGTCCATTCTACTAATGAGCCATCCAAAGGCATTCTTTATTTCTGTTGCAGTGTTTTTCATTTCTAGCATTTAAAAATTGTTTCTTAGAGCTTTCATCTCTATAATCACATTATTCTTCTGATCTTGCATGCTGTCCTCTTTTTCCATTTGAGCTATTAGCATATTAACCATAATTGTTTTAAATGTCCAGTCTGATAATTCCAAAATCTCTGCCATATTTAAGTCTTGTTTCAATGTTCGCTGTCTCTCTTCAAACTGCATCTTTTGTCTTTTGGTACGCCTTGTCATTGTTGTTGAAAGCCAGACATGGGTAAAAAGAACTGAGGCAAATAGGCCTTTAGTATGAGCTTTTCTTTTATCTGGCTAGGAGTTGGGCTATGTTTATTCTTTGCTGTAATGATAGGTGTCATATGCTAAAATGTCCTTTTGTGTTCCTATTTTTATTGTCTTTGACTTTCCCTAAATATTTTTTCTTAAATAAGGTCTGAGATATATAGTTCTTTCTATTGTTTCCCTGTTAGAACACAGGAGCCCTATTGATGTGGTAGTAAGGAGTGGGAGGAGGTGAAGCAGCAAGCCTCTGCTCTTAGACTGTGATCTTCACATGTGTTTATTAGTTTCCTGTCTTCACCTATTAGTGAGATAGAAATTCTAAATTGGACTTCAGTGGAGGTTTTTTTCTTGGTACCCTACATTAAAGGCTAAAAGAGGCTGTAGTGAGGTATTTTCCTTTCTTCAGGTAGGTTAGCTTCCGGTAAGGCTTTTATTAAGAAAAAGAGAATGTACTAGGTATATTTCAACATGGTTACTCTTCCTTTCTTCTTGCTGAAAGAATTAGGGAATTTTTCTCTGATCTACCATCTTAAGATCCTGGTGAGGCTCCTGAAAGTAAGACTGGGCCTCCTGGTTGCTCTCAAGCTTGTCCACAATGAGTTTCAAGCAACCTAACAATTGTAGTCAAAGTTATCCTACACAGGCACTCAATCCAATGACGTACTTTTATTTCTGGGTTTCTATTGATTCTCTGTGTTCACCTGTCTCTCCAATTTTGCAGGTAGTGGTTTGCACTGTGACCTCAATTCGCTGGTGACTCCAGAAAGAGTTGATGATTTTCAGCTTGTTCAGCTTTTGTCTTATTGTGAGGATGGGAATAATGGCTTCTTAAATGTTGAACAGAAAACTGAAAGTCTTGATTGACTTTTGACAAAGGGACTAAGGACATTCAATGAGGGAAAAACAGTCTTTTTTTATTGTACTTTAGGTTCTGGGGTACATGTACAGATCATGCAGGATTGTTGCATAGGTACACACATGGCAATGTGGTTTTCTGCCTCCATCCACCTGTCACCTATATCTGGCATTTCTCCTCATGTTATCCCTCCCCAATCTCCCCACCCCACCACTGTCCCTCTCTTGGTCCCCCCAACAGACCCTAGTTTGTGATGTGCCCCTCCCTATGTCCATGTGTTCTCATTGTTCAACACCTGCCTATGAGGACATGTGGTGTTGGATTTTCTGTTCTTGTGTCAGTTTGCTGAGGATTATGATTTCCAGATGCATCCATGTCCCTACAAAGAACATGAACTCATCGTTTTTTATGGCTGCATAGTATTCCATGGTGTGTATGTGCCACATTTTCCTTGTCTAGTCTATTGTCGATGGACATTTGGGTTGGTTCCAGGTCTTTGCTATTGCAAACAGTGCCACTATGAATATACATGTGTATGTGTCTTTATAATATAATGATTTATAATCCTTTGGATATATGTGCAGTAATGGGATTGCTGGGTCAAATGGAATTTCTATTTCTAGGTCCTGGAGGAAGTGCCACACTGTCTTCCACTATGGTTGAACTAGTTTACAATCCCACCAACAGTGTAAAAGTGTTCCTATTTCTCCACAACCTCTCCAGCATCTGTTGTCTCCAAATTTTTTAATGATTGCCATTCTAACTGGCATGAGGTGGTATCTCAATGCGGTTTTGATTGGCATTTCTCTAATGATTAGTGATAATGAGCATTTTATCGTATGTTTGTTGGCCTGATATGTGTCTTCTTTTGTAAAGTGTCTGTTCATAGCCTTCTCCCACTTTTGGATGGGTTTGTTTGTTTTTATCTTGTAAATCTGTTTTAGTTCTTTGTAGATTCTGGATATTAGCCCTTTGTCAGATGGGTAGATTGCAAAAATTTTTTCCCATTCTTTTGGTTGCCTGTTCACTCTAATGATTGTTTCTTTTGCTGAACAGAAGCTCTGGAGTTTAATTAGGTCTGATTTGTCTATTTTGGCTTCTGTTGCCAGTGCTTTTGGTGTTCTAGTCATGAAGTCCTTGCTTATGCCTATGTCCTGAATGATTTTGCCTAGGTTTTTTTTCTAAGGTTTTTATGGTGTTAGGTCTTATGTTTAAGTCTTTAATCCATCTGGAGTTAATTTTAGTGTAAGGTATCAGGAAGGGATCCAGTTTCTGCTTTCTGCACACTGCTAGCCAGTTTTCCCAACGCCACTTATTAAACAGGTAATCCTTTCCCCATTGCTTGTTTTTGACAGGTTTGTCAAAGATCAGATGGTTGTAGATGTGTGGCATTGCCTCCCAGGCCTCTGTTTTGTTCCATTGGTCTATATCTCTGTTTTGGTACCAGTACCATGCTGTTTTGATTACTGTAGCTTTGTAGTCTAGTTTGAAATCAGGTAGTATGATGCCTCCAGCTTTGTTCTTTTTGCTGAGGATTGTCTTGGCTATGCAAGCTCTCTTTTGGTTCCATATGAAGTTTAAGGTGGTTTTTTCCAGTTCTGTGAAGAAGGTTATTGGTAGCTTGATGGGGATAGCATTGAATCTATAAATTACTTTGGGCAGTATAGCCATTTTCACGATACTGATTCTTCCTAACCATGAGCATGGAATGTTTTTCCATCTGTTTGTGTCCTCTCTTATTTCCTGAGCAGTGTTCTGTAATTCTCCTTGAAGAGGTCCTTTACATCCTTTGTTAGTTGTATTCCTAGGTATTTTATTCTCTTTGTAGCAATTGTGAATGGGAGTTCACTCATGATTTGGCTCTCTGTTACTCTGTTATTGGTGTATAGAAATGCTTGTGATTTCTGCACATTGATTTTGTATCCTGAGACTTTGCTGAAGATGTTTATCAGTTTAAGGAGATTTGGGGCTGAGATGATAGGTTCTTCTAAATATACAATCATGTCTCTGCAAATAGAGACAATTTGACTTCCACTTTTCCTAATTGAATACTGTTTATTTTTTTTCTTGCCTAATTGCTCTGGCCACAACTTCCAAATACTATATTGAATAGGAGTGGTGAGAGAGGGCATCCTTATCTAGTGCCAGATTTCAAAGGGAATGCTTCCAGTTTTTGCCCATTCAGTATGATACTGGCTGTTTGACATAAATAGTTTTTATTATTTTGAGATATGTTCTGTCAATACCTAGTTTATTGAGAGTTTTTGTCATAAAGGGCTGTTGAATTTTGTTGAAGGCCTTTTCTGCATCTATTGAGATAATCATGCAGCTTTTGTCTTTGGTTCTGTTTATGTGGTGGATTATGTTGATAGACTTGTGTATGTTGAACCAGCCTTGAATCCCCGGGATGAAGCCTACTTGATCGTGATGGATAAGCTTTTTGATGTGCTGTTGCAATAGGTTTGCCAGTATTTTATTGAAGATTTTTGCATCTATGTTCATCATGGATATTGGCCTGAACTTCTCTTTATTTGTTGAGTCTCTGCCAGGTTTTGGTATCAGAATGATGTTGGTCTCATAAAATGATTTGGGAAGGATTCCCTCTTTTTGTATTGTTTGGAATAGTTTCAGATGGAATGGTACCAGCTCCTCTTTGTACTTCTGGTAGAATTCAGCTGTGAACCCATCTGGACCTGGACTTTTTTTGGTTGGTAGGCTATTAATTGCTGCCTCAACTTCAGCCCTTGTTATTGGTCTGTTCAAGGTTTCAGCTTCTTCCTAGTTTAGTCTTGGGAGGGTGTAAGTGTCTAGGAATTTATCCATTTCTTCCAGGTTTACTGGTTTATGTGCAAAGAGTTGTTTATGGTAATCTCTGATTGTAGTTTGTATTTCTTTGGAGTCAGTGGTGATATCCCCTTTATCGTTTTTTATTGCGGCTATTTGATTCTTCTCCCTTTTCTTTTTTATTAATGTGGCTAGTCATAAATTAATTCATTTGCATAAAATACACAGCATAGGCAAATTTATAGATTTATAAAGCATCTAAGTGGTAACCCAGGGATAAGGGGATGGAACACTGAAATCTATAGCTAGGGTCTATGAGTTTTCTCTTTGGGGTGATAAAATTATTTTAAAACCAGTTGTGGTGATGGTTACACAGATTTGTGAATATACCAAAAAACTGAATTATATACTTTAAATGTTTGAATTGTGTGGCATGTAAATTATATCTCAATAAATCTGTTACAAAGGGAGATATAAGAGACAGTTAAAGTTAGAAGTCCAGAACCTATTGATACAAACATTTTAGAAAACTGATAGGCCAGTATACTAAAACTGAACATATGTATACCCTATGCCTAGGAATTCTTTTTTATATATTCAAGAAAAATGCTCATGTGCATTAAAATATATGCATAATTATGCTCATAACAGTTTTATTTATAATAGTTCCAAACCAGAAGCAACCCAAACACCCATCAACAGTAGACTGGATAAATTGTTGTATATTCATGCACTAAGATGTGGTACAGAAAGGAGAACAGACAAACTGCAAACACGTGATAATATGGGTGAATCTCACAAGCTTAATGGTGATCAAAAGAAGCCAGGCAAAGAGGAATATATACTAAATGATTCCATTTTTTTAAAGCATGAAAGAAGCAAAACTAATAATCAGAAGCATGGTTATCATTCTTGGGCATAGTGACTGAAAGGCAGAACAAAAGAGGCTTCTGGGGGTTGATTATGTTTTGTGTCTTGATCTGGGGGCTGGTTACATGAGTGTCCTCGCTTTGTGAACATTCAAGATGCACACTTCAGTATATCTACTTTTCCATATGTATAGTTTACTTAAGTAAAATGTTTTGAAAACCTGTTTAGTAGGATATATTTTTATATATGGCTTTAATCAACTGAGGTGCATAGGTATCAGATGTCAAATTTTTTCTACAAACAAGTTTATTTCCGTTATACTTGTTATAAACCAAGAAAATGTACATGCAATACATAAACAATAAATACCAGAGATGGATTTGGAGAATATTTTTTGCAAAATGTATTATATGCAAATAATTAGAATACAGAATAGGTAAGAAGCCCATAAGAAGCAATACTGTAAAGACAGGAAACTTAAAAAGAAATGGGGCAAAAGACACTGAAAGGCAATTAAGAGAAGAGGAAATATGTAGGGCCACAAAATCTGTAGATGTTCACTCTCATGATGTAATCTGGAAAATGCAGACTCAACACTAGAGAGGGCCAGGTGGCATGGCTCTTGCCTATAATCCCAGTAATTTGGAAGGCAGAGGTGGGTCAAGATCACTTGAGGTCAGGAGTTTGAGACCAGCCTCACCAACATGATGAAACCCCATTTCTACTAAAAATACAAAAATTAGTCAGGCGTGGTGGCATTCACCTTTAGTCTCAGCTACTGGGGAGGCTGAGGCAGGAGAATTGCTTGAGCCCGGAAGGTTGCAGTGAGCAGAGGTTGCATCACTGCACTCCAGACTGGGTGACAGAGTGAGACTCTGTCTCAACAAACAAACAAAACTAAAAAGATGCTCATTTTTGCCTATTAGATTGGCAAAAAGAAGTCTGGAAATACTGGACATTGGCAAAAATGAAGGAAAAGATGAAATCCTCACCACAGCTAATATGAGTATAAATCAGTGCAATTACTGTGAAAAATTATTTGGCGATTCATGTCTAGACAGACTGAAGATGCACATATTCTGTCATCTAGACATTTACCTTCTATGAGGCATGTTTATAGACTAAGAAGAAGAAATTGCAAGAATATTAATTAAAGCACTGTTTGTAACACAAAAAATAGAAGTAGTGAAAATGTTCACAAGAATGAGAATATGTAAGAAAACTATGGTGTATTCATAGAATATTATCTAGAAATTAAATAAATGTACTTCTATGTGTAATAGTAAAACATGGATATATCTAAGTCATCATAACATTGGGTGAAAAAAAGCAAGTTGTAGAAATTGCACATAGTGTAATATAATGTATAATGCAAAATCACCAGAGAATAATTCATTTAACAAATCTTCACTGTGTGCACAATCCTTGGTACATGGGATTGGTGAACAAAACAGAGATATATACGCTCATGGATCTTACATTTTAATAGTGGAATGTTTACTGCTGAAATGAAACAGCAAAGGAGAGTGAGGGGATGGAAAAAACAGGGCTGGCAGGTGGCAATATTAAATAGACTCTGGTAGGTCTTATTAAAACAGTGAAATTTGAGTCTTTAAAATATTGAGTTTAAGCAAGTGGTTATCCTGGAAAAGAGCACTCCTTCCAGAGGGAACAGACATTGCTGCAACTATTAACCCATCATCTAGGCTCTCTCCCTTTGACCCCAACTCCCCAACAGGCTTGAGGATAATGCCTTCCACCTTCATCCATGTCTCTTTGAAGTACATGATCTCATTCCTTTGTATGGCTGCATAGTATCCCATGGTGTACACGTACCACATTTTCTTTATCCAGTCTATCATTGATGTGCATTTGGGTTGGTTCCATGTCTTTGGTATTGTAAACAGGTCTGCAATAAACGTATGTGTGCATGTGTCTTTATAGTAGAATGATTTATATCCCTTTGGGCATACACCCACTAATGGCATTTCTGAGTCAAATAGTATTTCTGGCTCTAAATCCTTTAGGAATCGCCACACTGTCTTCCACAATGGTTGAACTAATTTACATTCCCACCAATAGTGTAAAATCTTTCCTATTTTCTCACAGCCTCTCCAGCATCTCTTGCTTCTTGGCTTTTTAATAATCACCATTCTGCCATTCGGACTGGCATGAGATGGTATCTCATTGTCTCACTGTGGTTTTGATTTGTATTTCTCTCTCTCTCTCTCTCTCTCTTTTTTTTGGAACGGAATCTCGCACTGTCACCCAGGCTGCAGTGCAGTGGTGTGATCTTGGCTCACTGCAACCTCCGCCTCCTGGCTTCAAGCAACTCTCTGCCTCAGCCTCCTGAGTAGCTGGGATTACAGGTGCCTGCCACCACACCCAGCTAATTTTGTATTTTTAGTAGAGACAGGGTTTCTCCATGTTGGTCAGGCTGGTCTCAAACTCCCGAACTCAGGTGATCCACCTGCCTCAGCCTCCCAAATTGCTGGGATTACAGGCGTGAGCAACTACACCCGCCAGGGAGTTTTTAACATGAAGGGATGTTGAATTTTATCAAAGGTCTTTTTTGCATCTATTGAGATAATCATGTGGTTTTTGTCATTGGTTCTGTTTATGTGATAGATTACATTTATTGATTTGCATATGTTGAACCAGCCTTGCATCTCAGGGATGAAGCCCACTCGATCCTGGTGGATAAGCTTTTTGATGTGCTGCTGGATTCGGTTTGCCAGTATTTTATTGAGGATTTTTGCATGGGTGTTCATCAGGGATATTGGCCTGAAGTTTCCTTTTTTTGTTGTGTCCCTGCCAGGTTTTAATATCAAGACGATGCTGGCTTCATAAAATGAGTCATTGTTTGGAATAGTTTCAGAAGGAATGGCGCCAGCTCCTCTTTGTACCTCTTGTAGAATTCGGCTGTGAATCCGTCTGATCCTGGGCATTTTTTTTGTTGTTGTTGTCATTGGTAGGCTATTAATTACTCCCTCAACTACAGAACTTTTTATTGATCTGTTCAGGGATTCGACTCCTTCCTGGTTTAGTCTTGGAAGAGTGTATGTGTCCAGGAATTTATCAATTTCTTCTAGATTTTCTAGTTTATTTGCATAGAGGTGTTTATAGTATTCTCTGATAGTAGCTTGTATTCTGTATCACAGTGGTGATATCCCCTTTATCATTTTTTTATTGTGTCTATTTGATTCTTCTCTCTTTTCTTCTTTATTTGTCTAGCTATTGGTCTATCTATTTTGTTAATTTTTTTTCAAAAAACCAGTTCCTGGAATCATTGATTTTTTGAAGGTTTTTTTTTTTTTTTTGTCTCTATCTCCTTCATTTCTGCTATGATCTTAGTTATTTCTTGTCTTCTGCTAGCTCTGGGGTTTGTTTGCTCTTGCTTCTCTAGTTCTTTGAGTTTTGATGTTAGGGTATCAATTTGAGATCTTTCTAGCTTTCTGATGTGGACATTTAGTGCTATAAATTTCCCTCTTAACACTGCTTTAGTTATGTCCCAGAAATTCTGGTACATTGTCTCTTTGTTCTCATTGATTTCAAAGAAATTCTTGATTTCTGCCTTAATTTCATTATTTACCTGGAGTCATTCAGGAGTAGATTGTTTAATTTCCATGTAGTTGGGTGGTTTTGAGTGAGTTTCTTAATCCTGAGTTCTAATTTGACTGCATTGTGGTCTGAGAGACTGTTATTATTTCAGTTCTTTTTCATTTGCTGAGAAGGGTTTTACTTCCAATTATGTGGTCTATTTTAGAATAAGTGCCATGTGGCACTAAGAAGAATGTATATTCTGTTGATTTGAGATGGAGAATTCTGTAGATATCTATTAGGGTTCACTTGATGCAGAGCTGAGCTCAAGTCCTGAATATCCTTGTTAATTTTCTGTCTCGTCGATCTGTCTAATATTGACAGTGGAGTGTTAATGTCTCCCACTATTATTGTATGGGAGTCTAGGTCTCTAAGAACTTGTTTTATGAATCTGGGTGCTCCTGTATTGATGCATATATTATTTAGTATAGTTAACTGTTCTTGTTGAATTGATCCCTTTATTATTATATAATTTCCTTCTTTGTCTTTTTTGATCTTTGTTGGTTTAAAGTCTATTTTGTCAGAGAAAAGGATTGCAACCCCTGCTTTTTTTTTTTTTTTTTTGCTTTCCATTTGCTCGATAAATTTTCCTCCATCCATTTATTTTTAACCTATGTGTGTCTTTGCTGGTGAGATATGTTTCCTGAATACAGCACACCAATGAGTCTTGACTCTTTATACAATTTGCCAGTCTGCGTCATTGGGGAATTTAGCCCATTTACATTTAAGGTTAGTATTGTTATGTGTGAATTTGATCCTGTCATCAAGATGCTATTTGGTTATTTTGCACACTAGTTGATATAGTTTCTTCATAGTGTCATTGATCTTTAGGAATAGTAAGGAGGCCATGGATGGGGCAGAGTGAGTGAGGAAGAGAGTAGGTAGATGGGTCAGAGATACGAGAGTGAGCCAAAAAATGTAGGGCTTTTGTAGAAATTTTGGCTCTAACTCTGAAGAGAATAAGGTGCCTTTGCAGGACTTTGAGAAGAGAAGCGCCATGATTTGACTTATATTTTAAAAATACTCACTTTAGTTTCTATGTTGAGAATACAAAAATTAGGGAGCAACATTTGAAGTAGAAAGACCAAACTAATCCAGTCATCCAGATGAGAGATGATGGTGGATTAGACTTTATGCATACAAATGGAAATGATAAGTGATTGGATTTTGGATGCATTTTGAAGTGCAGCCAAAATAATTTCCTGATGAATTGGATGTGTAGTGTAAAAGAAAGAGAGGAATTGAGGGTGATATCAAGATTTTCGACATGACCAAATGGATGATAGAGTTGCCATCAGTTGAGATGGGGAAGGCTGTAGGAGGAGTGGGTTTTGGAGAAAAGATTAGGAGTTAAGTCTGTGACATTTTGAGTTTGAGATGTCTGTAAGACATCTGAGTGGAGGTTCTGAGTAGGCAGTTGTATATATCAGACTGGAGTTCAGGATGCAGATGTAGCCTGCAGACATGAATATAGAAATTGTTAACATAAAAATGTTTTCTATAGCTATTGGACTGGGAGATATCACCAGGGAAGTGTAGATATAAATGAGCAGAAGAACAGGGACTGAATTCTAAGTCACTCCCATTTAAACAGGTCTGAGAGAAGAGGAGGAGTTGGTGAAGATGGAGAAAATAGGAGAGTGCAGCGCCTTGGAAGCCATGCGATGTAAGTGAAGTGAGAAGAACTCACACATGAACTATGCCAAATGATGCTGGTAGTTCAAAACGAGGGATTAAGAATTGACCATTGTATTGAGCCATGTGAAAACCATTCATGACCTTGACAAAAGTAATCTCAGTGGAGTGGAAGAGGTGAATACCTGATTGGAATGTGTTGAAGAGAGACCAGGAGAAGAAAAATTGGAAACAGGAAACCGTAAAAAGCGGATGAGAGAGTAGTCAAACTGGATATCTGAGGAAAGAACTTTCTTGACATACAGAATAGATATTGTAAAGGCCCTAACACAATAGTAAGCATGGCTTGTCTGAGGAATAGTAGAGAGGCCACACCTGGAACAGATGGGGTGAGAAATATAGAATAGACAGAGAAAATGGAGGATAAGGAAGGATGATTGTTTGGGGATCCTTACTGATGCTAGGTTGATGTAGATAGAAAGCCTAGGGGAGTGTGGTTTTAGGTCAGAAGTCCTGGTTCAAATAATGCCTTATATTGAACATGAAAACATATATCACATGTAACTGTAAAAGAGATTTCCATCAAAGGGGAACAAAGAAATGGGATAATGGTAGGTAGGAGAATTGAAGTCAAGAATATGTACATATAAAAAGAATGTGCAGGCCAGGCGTGGTGGCTCACGCCTGTAATCCAAACACTTTGGAGGCCAAGGCTGGCGGATCACCTGAGGTCGGGAGTTCAAGACCAGCCTGACCAACATGGTGAAACCCCATCAAAAAAAAATGTGCATACATATATATATATACACACACACACACACACACACACACATATAATAATGTGTGTACAGATAGATAGGTAGATAAATAAGAAGAGTACAATTGTATCCTGAGAGAAACGATACAGTATAGAGCACAATATTGATGATGCTAGACATAAGGAAGAGAAAGATGGTAGAAACGTCATTGAATTGGTTTGAGAGAAAGATGTTGTGGGAAAGGAGGGGAACTTTTAGACAGGAGTCTAGAAATTTCATGGATGCTATCAGCAGGAAAGTCATATAGTAGGCAGGTGCAGGTAGGTGAAGTGATGTGGCGATAAGTGTCCGTGATGGTTAATATTAAGTGTTAACTTGATTGAAGGATGCAAAATATTGTTTCTGGGTGTATTTATGAGGGTGTTGCCAGAGGCGATTAACATTTGAGTCAAGGACTGGGAGAGGCAGACCTACCCTCAATCTGGGTGGGCACCATCCAATCAGCTGCCAGTGTGGCTAGAAAAAGCAAGCAGAAGAAGGTGGAATGAGCAGACTTGCTGAATCTTCCAGCCTTCATCTTTCTCTCGTGCTAGGTGCTTTCTGCCCTCTAACAGCAGATTCCAAGTTCTTTGGCTTTTGGACTCTTGGACTTATACCAGTGGTTTTCCAGGAACTCTCAGGTCTTCAGCCACAGACTGAAGGCTGAACTGTTTTGGCATCTCTACTTTTGAGATTCTGGGACTCGGCCTAGCCACTACTGGTATCCTTGCTCCTCAGCTTGCAGATGGCCTATTGTGACACTTCACCTTGTGATCACGTGAGTCAATTTTCTTTAATAAACTCCCTTTCATATATACATATATCCTATTAGTTCTGTCCCTCTAGAGAACCCTGACTAATACAGGGTCTGTGGAAGTGTTCTTCTGAGGGCTACAGTTTTCTAGCGTAAATAGAAACCATGAGAAGAGTTGGGGTGGGGAGGTGATACAGAGAGTATGAGAGGAGAGAAGGCCATGAGGTCTAAAGAGTGATTACCTGTTAACATTAAAGGTCTGTTTTAAGTTCATGATCATAAATTTAAATTGAAATGAGTCATGTAGTTATCTATTTTTCTTTGGCCAGATTTATCTTTGTAGGCTCAGGCTTGTTGAAGTGTAGTTGAATTTAGCCAGGGTTATTTTTCCTAGGAAGCAATACAAAGTGAAAAGGCAGGACAGTGGAAGGTATATGTAGATGAGTGATTGTAAAGACTGAGTGTGACATTTGAGCTAGGGAAGGAGGGGAGAGAATACAATTAAGGGAAGAAGAGATAATGAAAATCTGACAAGATCAATGTATTGAAAATTCTGGTGAGGCTGAAAGAAAGTAGGGTCCAAAGACAGCTGAAAAGAGAGGAGGGTATGGTCAGAAAGGGGGATGTTTGAAATTGAGATTATGGAGGGGTTCAAATAATTATAGTGACAAGGGCTAGAGTATGACTATGTGAGTAACTGAGGGGTAGTTGAGAACAATGTTATGGAGGAGAAATGTTCAAGGAAGTGAAAAGACCAGTTTGTCAGAATTATCATTCTTGAACTTACTAAGAATTAAAGCAGGGCAACTACCTTTGAGAATGACTGTGTTGTAGGAGCTAAAATCTTTGAGAAATGAGTGGGTAATACTTGAAATTTGTTATATGACAACAACAAAGGCTAGTCAATGACATAACCTGTCAAAAGCTGGAAGTTTTTAGAGGGGTGGGAGGGGGATTGCTATCTAAAGTCAGCAATGAGAATCAGTAAAGTCACTTACATAAGCTTTAGGATCTGTGGTACAGGGGTGGTAGGAGTAAAAAATCATCTGCTCTTCATGAGTAGGCTTCAGGGGATCTAGAATTCTCATGGAAGGGGGAATTCAGAGAAGAGGTTTAAAATATGGAGGAAGTGCTGAGGGTGCATGGTGTTTTATTAATAGAGGAGGGGTGAGAAAAGTGAACTAAAGAGGGGGTGTGGACACAACCTTACGGAGGTTAGAATGTATACATTGAAGGGTGTCTTGGGGTTACTGGCACAAATGGAGATAAATGTCATCATTAGACAAGTTCTAATGATTCAGGGCACATCCGGTTGCAGGATTTTGAGGTTTGGGCTATGGAAGGGTAGTTGCCTGGAGCTTCCTGTCAATCCCCAGTGATGTGAGGGGTGTGGTCTTAGACTTGGATCACTGGTTCAAACAAGGCTTCATTTTACACCTAAAAACAGAAATTACATTGATCTGTAATAACAGAAAAATAGGCTAGAAACTACACATCACATTCAGGATGGGACTGCCCCTGGGGAAGTGGAAAGGTT